>NC_048569.1:71179941-71482941 GCF_013265735.2 Oncorhynchus mykiss | reverse complement strand
AATTGGTTCTGTCAAAGTTTTTAGAACATTCGTTAGGTCTCAACAAATGTTCTCATAAGACAAAAAGTGTTTAGTGGTGCTGATGTTGCAAGAACATTCCTAGAACCCATTTAATCTGTTCTTTAAAGGCTCCCAGAATGTCTCATTAGGTTGTGGGAACAGTCTGGTGAGAACCTTCTGGGGACATCGCAAAGGATACAGTATGTTCCCAAAACACAAAAACTGTCCAGTTGTGCAGATTATTCTATAATGTTTATTTTAGGGTGCAAAAAACATTCACCTGATGTTACAAGAACGTTCCTACAACACATTTCAATATAACAATATGGAAGAAAATGAAACCTATTCTACAAGATCCAAAATAATTTCCGAAAAACACAACTTTATGGAACAATCATTGGATAGCTTTCAGAATTCACCTATAAATTGGTCCACATGGAAAACTAAAGGCATAGAAACCATAAATGACTTGGTAACAGAAAGTACATTTATTTCCATGACAGAACTCAAAAGTCATTTTCGAACTGACCAATGTAGATAGTCTGAAATATATGCAACTTAAAAGTTCCATATCATGACATTTTGATTTGAAATCTTTTGGACATCAGAGCAACCTTGAGTAAATCCTATTTGAGTCAGAAAAGGGTGTTCATATGACGTGGAAGACATAGAAAACCTTGCAGAGAGCATATCCAACTGACAATCTCTTAGAAAAAAACATGAACTATTGGAACAAAGACTTAAAAATAACTGATGTTGGCACAAGATGGAGGGAAAGTTGCAGCATAACTAACGAAATTACAGTTAACAAAAATGTAAGCTTAGTCCAGTATAAACTAATGTATAGACTGTATTATACATCAGACATAATGTATGGATATACCCGATGGGTTGGATGATCCTCCTCTTCACTCATCTTGAAAAAACGTATATTAAAAACGTGGAAATGAATCAATCTTAACACAATGGAAGAATGGAATGATCTATTATTTCAATATTTCAAGTCCTTGTGCTATGGAGAGAAAATAAATGGTGCAGTTTGAGATGGGGGTGTGTGCGCCTGTGGGTCTGGGAAGGTGAGATATAGTTGATATTGTCGTTTGTATGTATATGTTTTATACTGTTTATAAAAGATTAAATAAAATATATATTTTAAAAAGAACACCTGGTCTAAGTTCTTTAAGGTTCCCAGAATATTGAGTGAAGTTATGGGAGTTGTCTGGGATGTTACAGAACATTCCCCCAATGTAGCACAATTTCCAAATAAGTCAGTTTTTATGACATTCATAGCATATTTGCTTTAGCTTAAACACAATATTCCATTGATTTCACGCAATACACATTTTCAGCTGTCCTGGAGATTCACAGGAAATTTCAACAACATTTAGAAAATGTTATATTTACAGTGCATTCGGAAAGTATTCAGAAGTACTGAATAAAGGGTCTGAATACTTCTGTAAATAAGGTTAATTAGGGCCTCCCGAGTGGCGCAGTGGTTAAGGGCGCTGTACCAGCTGTGCCATCAGAGACTCTGGGTTTGCGCCCAGGCTCTGTCGTAACCGGCCGCGACCGGGAGGTCCATGGGGCAACGCACAATTGGCCTAGCGTCGTCCGGGTTAGGGAGGGCTTGGTCGGTAGGGATGTCCTTGTCTCATCGCGCACCAGCGACTCCTGTGGCGGGCCGGGCGCAGTGCACGCTAACCAAGGTTGCCAGGTGCACAGTGTTTCCTCTGACACATTGGTGCGGCTGGCTTCCGGGTTGGATGCGCGCTGTGTTAAGAAGCAGTGCGGCTAGGTTGGGTTGTGTATCGGAGGACGCATGACCTTCAACCTTCGTCTCTCCCGAGCCCGTACGGGAGTTGTAGCGATGAGACAAGATAGTAGCTACTACAACAATTGGACACCACGAAATTGGAGAGAAAAAGGGGTAAAAATTCCAACAAAAATAATTATAATAAGGTTAATTATTTTTTATAAATTTGCAAAAATGTCTCAAACCCGTTTTGCTTTGTCATTATGGGGCATGGTGTGTAAATTGTTAAGAAAATAATATAATTGAATCAATTTTAGAATAAGGCTGTAACGTAACAAAATGTAGAAAAGGGGACTGGGTCTGAATACTTTCCAAATGCACTGTAAGTTTGACCTAACATTACCACAACATTCTCAGGGGGCCCCTCAGGGGTGAGTGCTTAGTCCCTCATGTACTCCATGTTCACCCATGAAGGAGGGTCAAGCGGGTAGAGGCTTGAAGTTCCTCGGTGTCCACATCCCTAAGGATCTATCACGGTCCACACACACACCAACACAGTTGTGAAGAGAGCAAGAAAATGCACCATTTAGAGCATCTTGACGGGCTGCATCCCTGCTTGGTATGGCAACTGCTTGGTATCCAACTGCAAGGCGCTACAGAGGGTAATGTGTACGGCCCAGTACATCACTGGGGCCGAGCTCCCTTCCATCAAGGATCTCTATACCAGGCTGTGTCAGAGGAAGACCCTAAAAATGGTCAGAGACTCCAGCCACCCAAGTCATAGACTGTTCTCTCTGCTACCGCACGGCAAGCGGAACCAATGCACAAAGTCTGGAACCAACAGGACCCTGAACAGCTTCTACCCCCAAGCCATAAGACTGCTAAATAGTTGGTAAAATATACTGAACAAAAATATAAACGCAACATTTAATAATTTATTCGATTTTACTGAGTTAAAGTTCACATGAGGAAATCAGTCAATTAAAATAAATTCATTAGGCCCTAATCTGTGGATTTCACATGACTGGAAATACAGTTACGCATCAGTTGGGCCTCAAGATCTTGTCACGGTATTTTGGTGCATTCAAAATTGCCATCGATAAAATGCAATTGTGTCATTGTCCATAGCTTATGCCTGCCAATACCATAACCCCACTGCCACCATGGGGCACTCTGTTCACAACGCTGACATCAGCAAACCGCTCGCCCACGATGCCATACACTTTGTCTGACGTTGTGAGGCCGGTTGGACATACTGACAAATTCTCTAAAATGACATTGGAGCTTATGGTGGATGGATTATCTTGGTGAAGGAGAAATGCTCACGAACAGGGATGTAAAATGTGCACAACATTTTAGAGAAATAAGATATTTGTGCGTATGGAACATTTCTGGGATCTTTTGTTTCAGCTCATGAAACATGGGACCAACACTTTACATGTTGCGTTTATAGTTTTGTCCAATGTTGTTAACCAAATAGCATGCAGAATTTAGACTAACATAAAAAAAATAAAAACTTTGTAAAAATGGACTGTTCCACTTTTTTATGCACCCGATATAATCCCTACTTTGAGACGCTTGACGCCCCTGTTCTATTTTTTAGGATCTGAAAAGCAAAAGTGACCCTAGATCCGCACTCAGAGTCTTGGATACCTTGTAAATATGTGCCCAGAAGTATGCAGCATATAAAGGGATGGTGAATAACCCAGTTAGCAGTATTTCCCTGGTTTAGTAATATCTAAGGCTAAAACAGAAACAATGAATTCCTGATTGAACATACTGCCATGGCTATATACTGAACAAATAGTAGAGCTTTCCTGGTGATGCAGAGTATAAAAAACCTGGCTTGAGAACCAGGCATTGCAGGTTGTCAACATACAGTTGAAGTCGGAAGTTTACATACACTTAGGTTGGAGTCATTAAAACTCGTTTTTCAACCACTCCACAAATTTCTCCACTCCACAAAACTATAGTTTTGGCAAGTCGGTTAGGACATATACTTTGTGCATGACACAAGTAATTTTTCACTTATAATTCACTGTATCACAATTCCAGTGGGTCAGAAGTTGACATACACCAAGATGACTGGGCTGTAACGGCATTCAGGTGAAGACCAAGGTGCAGCGTGGTATGTGTTCATATTATTTATTCTGACTGAACACTGAATACAAAATAACAAAATAATACATATAAACGCACCTTGCAGGTAACCATGGATGACAGAGGACGAACAATGATTCCAAGCACCACCCACCTTTTGAAGCTTCCAGTCTGTTATTTGAACTCAATCAGCATGACAATTGCCCTCATACAAACTGGGGCATATTTGTCATTCTTAAAACTTTTGGCCACGACTGTACACGGCCCAGTACATCACCGGGGCCAAGCTTCCTGCCATCCAGGACCTCTATATCAGGCGGTGTCAGAGGAAGGCCCTAAAAATTGTCAAAGCCTCCAGCCACCCTAGTCATAGACTGTTCTCTCTGCTACCGCATGGCAAGCGGTACCGGAGCACCAAGTCTTGGTCCAAGAGGCTTCTTAACAGCTTCTACCCCAAGCCATAAGACTCCTGAACAGCTAATCAAATGGCTACCCAGACTATTTGCATTGCCTTTTTCCGACTGTCCAACTCCTGGCTGAACCCTACGTCACAGCCACTGACAAAACACATGCCTGCAATCCTTACATTGTAGCGCAGCAGGAGAGAGTGGTGTCATCACGGTAGCACATTCAGAGATCAATTTATAGCCATTCATGTAAAATAATTTATAGATTTTAAACAAAACAACTGTCACATCTGCTCCTGCCACGCCCTCTAGTGCTCATCTGGTGTCTCATTGACCTGCCGCCACTCCCCCAGTGCTCTCTCCCTCTCTGTGTGTGTGTGTGATTGTGTGGGCGGAGACAGGTGTGCTGTAGTCAGAGCAGATCCCAACCAGCTGCAACCTGTTCCATAATCAAGACCAATACAAATACTCAGTCCTGCCACTTCCACACTGCCAGATCGTAATCTCTGCTCAGTCAGTCCATGTTTCTAGAAACTGAACAAGTTCCACAGACATATGACTAACAGAAATTGAATAATGTGTCCCTGAACAAAGGGGGGTCAAAATCAAAAGTAACAGTCAGTGTCTGGTGTGGCCACCAGCTGCATTAAGTACTGCAGTGCATCTCCTCCTCATGGACTGCACCAGATTTGCTGTGAGATGTTACCCCACTCTTCCAACAAGGCACCTGCAAGTTCCCGGACATTTCTGGGGGGGAATGGTCCTAGCCCTCACCCTCCGATCCAACAGGTCCCAGACGTGCTCAATGGGATTGAGATCTGGGCTCTTCGCTGGCCATGGCAGAACACTGACATTCCTGTCTTGCAGGAAATCACGCACAGAATGAGCAGTAGGCTGGTTGCATTGTCATGCTGGAGGGTCATGTCAGGATGAGCATGCAGGAAGGGTACCACCTGAGGGAGGACTCTCCACCTAGATCCTTCTCCAGAGTACAGACCTCGGTGTAACGCTCATTCCTTTGACGATAAACGCGAATCTGACCATCACCCCTGGTGAGACAAAACCGCAACTCGTCAGTTAAGAGCACTTTTTGCCAGTCCTGTCTGGTCCAGCGATGGTGGGTTTGTGCCCATAGGTGACGCTGTTGCCGGTGATGTGGTGAGGACCTGCCCTACAAGCCCTCAGCCCAGCCTCTCTCAGCCTATTGCGGACAGTCTGAGCACTGACGGAGGGATTGTGCGTTCATAGTTTAACTAAGGCAGTTGTTGTTGCCATCCTGTACCTGTCCCGCAAATGTCATGTTGGGATGTACCGATTCTGTGCAGGTGTTGTTACATGTGGTCTGCCACTGCGAGGACGATCAGCTGTCCGTCCTGTATCCCTGTGGCGCTGTCTTAGGCGTCTCACAGTACGGACATTGCAATTTATTGCCCTGGCCACATCTGCAGTCCTCATGCCTCCTTGCAGCATGCCTAAGGCACGTTCATGCAGATGAGCAGGGACCCTGGGCATCTTTCTTTTGGTGTCAGTAGAAAGACCTCTTTTTAGTGTCCTATGTTTTCATAACTGTGACCTTAATTGCCTACCGTCTGTAAGCTGTTAGTGTCTTAACGACTGTTCCACAGGTGCATGTTCATTAATTGTTAACATTTTTACAAGAAAGGTGAGATTGTAACCTTCCTTTCAGCATTACTAGTTATTGTTTATGACCCTCTCGTGATAAATAATTATTTTTGGGGATTATGTAGATTACATTTAGTTACATTCAGCTGGATAATCATCCACACAACTGGACAGTTGTTTTGTGTTTTGGGGGATATTATTTAGAGTTAGTGTATGTAGCACCTCTGTAGTCACGGTTCGTTGTTTGTTTCTTGTTTCGTTTATTAGTTTCACTTTAATAAATTATGTGGAACTGTAATCACGCTGCGCCTTGGTCCTTTTCAACAAACGATCGTGACTGAATATCCCACTACAATAGGACCAAGCATCGTGCCCGGGAAGAGAAGGTATCCTGGGCTTGGGAGGAGATAAAGGAGGAGAAGACATCCTGGACTTGGAGGGAAATTATGGCTGGAGACGAAAGCCTTCCGTGGAAGCAGACGCAGGGTGAGAAGAGAGGACAGCGACGACGCCGGGGTTCGCGGCCACAGAGTAAGCCCAAAAGACAGCCCAAATTATTTTTGTGGGGGGGGGGGGGGGGGGACATGGGGTGGTCGGCGGAGCCGAGGAATGAGCCAGAGACCGTCAGGGAGTCGAAGGAGGAACTCGACAAAAGATTCCGGAGAGAGGTGATGGCGATGAGAGTGCTGCAGAGCGGGCATGCTGAGGAGCGTGACACCAGTCCGGTGTCATCTGCACCGGTTTCACGCATCTGGCCTCCAGTGTGCCTCCCCAGTCCGGTACGTCCTGTGTTTCCTCCACGTACTCACCCTGAAGTGTGTTTCGCCGTTCCGGTACAATTTGTGCCGGTTCTACGCACCAGGTCTCCAGTGCGCCTCCACAGCCCAGTATGTCCTGCGCCAGCTCCCCACACTCACCGTGCGAGCACCCCATGTGCCCCACCCCAAAGTGTCATCGTTCCGGCACCATCTGTGCCAGCTCTACGCACCAGGTCTACAGTGCGCCTCCTAAGCCCAGTACGTCCTGTGCCTCCTCCTCGCACTCTCCCTGAAGTGAGTGTCCCCAGTCCGGTACGTCCTGTGCCTGCTCCTCACACTCTCCCTGAAGTGCGTGTCCCCAGTCCGGTACGTCCTGTGCCTGCTCCTCGCACTCTCCCTGAAGTGCGTGTCCCCAGTCCGGTACGTCCTGTGCCTGCTCCTCGCACTCTCCCTCAAGTGTGCCTTCCCAGTCAGGTACGTCCTGTGCCTCCTCCCCGCACTCGCCCTGAAGTGCGTGTCACCAGACCGGTACCACCAGTGCCGGCCCCACGCACCAGGCTTCCTGCAACAATCCCCAGTCCAGAGCTTCCAGCGACGGTTCCCAGTCCAGAGCTTCCGGTGACGGTTTCCAGTCCAGAGCTTCCGGCGACGGTTCCCAGTCCGGAGCTTCCGGCGTCTGGAACCTCCAACAACGTTTCCCGGTCCGGAACCTCCTGAGACGGTCCATGGTCCGGAACCTCCTGAGACGGTCCAAGGTCCGGAACCTCCAGCGACGGTCAACAGTCCGGAACATCCCTCAACGAGGGATGGCAGGAGCTCTGCACCAATGCACAGTCCGAGCACGGCGTCCAGTCCAGCTCCGGGGCAGGAGCCTTCCTCTGCGCCGATGTCCAGTCCAAACACAGTGTCCAGTCCTACTCCATGGCAGGAGTTTTCCTCTGCACGGATGTCCAGCCTTCCTCTGCGCCGATGTCCAGTCCAAACACAGTGTCCAGTCCAGCTCCATGGCAGGAGTCTTCCTCTGCACGGTGTCCAGTCCCGCTCCATGGCAGGAGCCTTCCTCTAAGCCGATGTCCAGTACAAACACGGCGTCCAGTCCAGCTCCATGGCAGGAGCCTTCCTCTAAGCCGATGTCCAGTCCAAACACGGTGTCCAGTCCAGCTCCATGGCAGGAGCCTTCCTCTAAGCCGATGTCCAGTCCAAACACGGTGTCCAGTCCCGCTCCATGGCAGGAGCCTTCCTCTAAGCCGATATCTAGTCCAAACACGGTGTCCAGTCCAGCTCCATGGCAGGAGTCCTCCTCTGCACGGATGTCCAGTCCAAACACAGTGTCCAGTCCAGCTCCATGGCAGGAGCCTTCCTCTAAGCCGATGTCCAGTCCAAACACGGTGTACAGTCCCGCTCCATGGCAGGAGCCTTCCTCTAAGCCGATGTCCAGTCCAAACACGGTGTCCAGTCCAGCTCCATGGCAGGAGTCTTCCTCTGCACGGATGTCCAGGCCAGGGCCGGTGTCCAGTCCCGCTCCATGGCAGGAGCCTTCCTCGGCATCTAGGTCCAGTCCAGGCACAGTGTTCAGCCTGGGTCCATGGCTGGATCCGCAGGATGAGCGGGTTCTTCGGCCCACACCAGAGCCGCCCCCGATGCTGGCGGATCCGCGGGATGAGAGGGTTCTTCGTCCTGCACCAACCCTCCCTTTTGGTTTCACCTTTGGGGGGGGGTACTGTCACGTCCTGACCATAGAGATTCCTTATTTTCTATGGTGGAGTAGGTCAGGGCGTGACTGGGGGGTTAGTCCAGTTTATTATTTCTATGTGGGGTTCTAGTTTTGTTTTTCTATGTTAGTGATTTTGTATGATTCCCAATTAGAGGCAGCTGGTAATCGTTGTCTCTAATTGGGGATCATATTTTGGTAGCCTTTTTTCCACCTGTGGGTTGTGGGATATTATTTTGAGTTAGTGTATGTAGCATCTCTGTAGTCACGGCTCGTTATTTGTTTCTTGTTTTGTTTATTAGTTTCACTTTAATAAATTATGTGGAACTGTAATCACGCTGCGCCTTGGTCCTTCTCTACAAACGATCGTGACAGAATGTTCTGCGCTGTTTGTTACAGTTGTGGACAACATTTTTGTGACTGTTAGGAGAACATTCCGAGGATATTTCATTTAAAACATCAAAAAAGATGGGATGGGATGTTATCATTCTAATGTTAGGGTTTTATCTATCTAGAACTTAATGGGAATTGTAGCTAATGTTCTTGGAATGTTTGCTGGAATGGCTATTATAACTATTAACCCCTGGACAGCAGTGTCACTGTCATACTATACTGGCCCTGTGAAGTGTACCACTTTAAAATGACCAGTCAAATCAAATTTTATTTGTCAAATGCGCCGACTATAACCTTAGTGAAATGCTTACTCAGAAGCCCTTAACCACCAATGCAGTTAAGAAAAAAAAAGAAAAAAAATAAGACATAAAGTAACAAATAATTAAAGAGCAGCAGTAAAATAACAATAGCGAGGCTATATACTGGGGGTACCGGTACAGAGTCAATGCGCGGGGGCACCTGTTTGTCGAGGTAATTGAGGTAATATGTACATGTGGGTAGAGTTATTAAAGTGACTTATGCATAGATAATAACAGAGAGTAGCAACAGAATAAAAGAGGGGGGCAATGCAAATAGTGTGGGTAGCCATTTGATGAGATGTTCAGGAGTCTTATGGCTTGGGGGGTAGAAGCTGTTTAGAAGCCTTTTGGTCCCAGACTTGGTGCTCCGGTACTGCTTGCCGTGCGGCAGCAGAGAGAACAGTCTATGACTAGGGTGGCTGGAGTCTTTGACACTTTTTAGGGCCTTCCTCTGACACCGTCTGGAAAAGAGGTCCTGGATAGCAGGAAGCTTGGTCCCAGTGATGTACTGGGCTGTACACACTACCCTCTGTAGTGTCTTGCGGTCGGAGGCCGAGCAGTTGCCATTACAGACAGTGATGCAACATCAGGATGCTCTCAATGGTGCAGCTGTAGAACCTTTTGAGGATCTGATTTGGTCCCAGGGCTATGTGTGTGTGTGTGTGTGTGTGTGTGTGTGTGTGTGTGTGTGTGCGTGCGTGCGTGCGTGCATGAATATGTGCGTGCAAGCGTGTGTTTGCATGTGTGTGTGTCCAGGGAGCAGGTCAGTAAATAGTAGGAGAAATAAGAGCAGTGCTGATCTTTGTTTTCTATTTCCCTGGGTTGATACCTTGCTGCTGACCTCCATCTGAGAGTGGCTCGTGTTCAGTGCAACAGACAGTCTATGTTGAACTAGTAATGAGGTCATATTGTTTGAATTTTGGAGCAATAATTCATCTTCAAAACATAGCAAACAAGGTTATTATCCAATAGTGATGCACACACTCACACCCGCACGCACACCCCCCCCCCCCCCCCCCCCCCACTCCCTCCCTCCCTAATCTAGGGTAAAGTAGTCATTAACATGCTTGTTAAATTAACTCCTGGCTCCACAGTACAGAGCAGCAGCAGCAATAACTGGACTAATAGGAGAGATGCATAAGGTTACATAACATGACCCTGAATAAACCTACAAGCTGAAGTCCCATACTAATACTACAGGCTCAATACTGCTTGGCTCAATACATAATAGGAAAATAACAAGACTGATCACCTCTCATACTGTTGCAGATTACCTTGATCCCTGACCTCTGACCCCCAACCTGAAGTCTGACCCCAAGTTAATTGACAACAGTTAAAGTCACAACCAGCATATTGTGGTCTACTGGTGAGTTAGAAGGGTAATTTGTTCTGTTGAGGTCTAAGTACTGTCAACACTGGACTGTCTGACCATAAATGTTAGAGTGGGTTGGTGCTGATTGCTGTTGAGAACAATAACCTCGAATAGCCTACTGCTTTAGTACCAGCACCTCTTATGAAATACAATTGAATGTAAGTGTGCCACCTTTTTCCAGTTCTGACGGCCGGTTTGGAACCTGGGACATCTGAGTATAGTAGCAGACTACAGTATGCTAAAAGCTAAATGGGTGTGTATGCTGCAGAGTAGAGTAATGTCAATACTGCTGAGTCTACACTGAAGCAGCTATGACTCAGGATCACACTCACACACTCACACACACGTTTTAGCAGTTTTAGATGGTTAACCATGATCTCCTTCCATTACTGTGTGTGTGACCTTGACAGAGTGAGCAGTGCCAGTCGTAGCGGTTCGGTTGGACTAGACCAACCGAACAGACACTCACTGAGCAGTAAAACCAAAGAGCCTCTATGTGTGGACAGACACACTCATCATACAAATAAGCAAGCAAGCTAGTAACACACACACAAACACTAACATTCAAACATAAATCATGTTTGTGGGCACACACACAGTACGCACACATTGGCTTGAACACCTAGAGCTGCTGTGTGATAGCAGAGCTGGGCTGCACTGTGCCAAATCACCGGCTGCATTCCAGACAAATTATTACACACAGCAGAGCTAAATACAAGACCATTTACATTTCACTGGAGTGCTGGAAAAATGATGTTCCTGAAACATAATCACTGACACTCTCTCCCTCATCTGTCCCATATCAGAGAAAGCAGCAATGAAGTCAGATAACAGAGTAAGTCCCACCACTTCATAACATACTCAAGTACCACACACACACACACACCACACACACACACACCACACCACACACACACACACACACACACCACACACACACACACACACACACACACACAGACAGACAGACAGAGAGAGAGAGAGCTGATATGGGTTGTGACGTATTAACCTGGAAGGCAGACTCCTGCTCCGACTGTAAACACAGCTATTTATAACACCCCAATTATGACTGTGTGTGTGTGTGTGTGTGTGTGTGTGTGTGTGTGTGTGTGTGTGTGTGTGTGTGTGTGTGTGTGTGTGTGTGTGTGTGTGTGTGTGTACACCATGTGTGTGTGTGTACATATGGTAATCCTATGGAGGAGGAGGATTCTACTTTTATCTTTCTGTTTTTAATCTTTCCTCCCAACCTCATCGATGCAGAACAAATTTCTTAGAATTATGGATGGATGTGTGTGAGTAGCTGTACTGTGTGCTCGTGCATGAATGCTTGTTTGTGTGTGTTTGTGTACTACTGCATGTGTGTGAGAGAGCCACTGATGTGGTTATGCTCTTGATTGCTTATTCTGAGAAAAGGCCCTTTTGCCCTCCAAACAAATGTCATCTAGCTGAACTGAAGTAAGAAGACAGCTCTTCTTTTAGCAAAATGGCTAAAAACAACATTTCTGTCAACCCCAGTTGTTGAATCGGACTGGTGCTCACCAGTAGCAACTCTTATAGAATACCGGCTGTAAAACATGATTAAAATATTATTTAAATGAGTACCGGCCACTTTTTCATTCCACTTCAAGCACTTCTATTGTTTGGTAAAAAAAATAAAAATCAGCATATCTTTAGATGTATGAAGAAAGACAACTATATCTGGCAGAGAGAGAGGTTGACTAAGAATAGTTGACCTTTCTTCATCACATCAACTAGGCTGAATAATTCCTTAACGCACGCACGCACACACACACACACACACACGCCGACACAAGCGCACCGTTACACTCTCTACTCTCCACTATGGTATTAATCAGATCACCATCATTTCAATGCCTCATCCTTCCCGCCATCCTTTCACGGTGATCCCTCCTTCCTCCGTTGAAGAATGATGAGAAAGTGAAGGTCAGATAGCAACAGCTCTCTTACTCTCCCTCCCTTGTTTGTTCTCTCGATCTGTTTTCAATTTCTCTGTCTCATCTCTATATCTGTCTATCATTTTCTATGTCATTGTTCATCTCTCTCACACAAACCCATCCCTCTGTGTTATACACTTGTGTTACACAGTTAACCTTCGACCCTGACCTGCTTTTAGAATGTTAGAGCAAACACACACAATAATGCCATATTCAACACACATAGCACCGGTGCATCATTCTTGAAAAAATCATGATAAAAATCTGTCAGTTTCAGCTAGAGATATCTGTCTCAATCCACTGCATCCGCCAGTGTCGCACTTCCGCATCTGCGGTGAAAGGTGACAGAGTTAGAGCGGTGTTTGTAAGGCCATGAGACACCCCCCAAAATCGGTCTTCTCACAAAAACGTCTGAACGGTTTGACCTACAACTATTATGACCACTGTATGTAAAGGGGAGACACTCACGAAAATGGTGTTCTCCGTTTTGCTCTACGACCCCCACAAGTGTCACGAGACTCGTCTGAAAGTAACCAGTATCGGTTAAAATAAACGAATGGAAGTATTAAGTATTAAGATAGTTTGTGCCTACCCCAAAAAAGGGGTTAAATATGTGTAAAAATAAATATATACACAGTCAAAAGTAAAAAATACCAGTCAAAAGTTTGGACATTGTCACGTTCTGACCTTTATTTCCTTTGTTTTGTCTTTATTTAGTATGGTCAGGGCGTGAGTTGGGGTGGGCAGTCTATGTTTGTTTGTCTATGTTTGGTTTCTGTTTCGTCCTGGTATGGTTCTCAATCAGAGGCAGGTGTTGTTAGTTGTCTCTGATTGAGAATCATACTTAGGGAGCCTGGGTTTTACTGTTGGTTTGTGGGTGTTTGTTTCCGTGTCAGTGTTTGTCGCCACACGGTACTGTTTCGGTTTAGTTTCTTCACGGTTCTTTTTGTTATTTTTGTACTCAGTGTTCAGTGCTTTCTTTGATTAAAGCTGTGGACACTTACCACGCTTCATCTTGGTCCGATCCTTACTCCTCTTCAGACGAAGAGGAGATCTGCCGTTACAGACATGCCTACTCATTCAAGGTTTTTTTTTTATTTTTAATATTTTCTACATTGTAGAATAACAGTGAAGACCTCAAAACTATGAAATAACACATATGGAATCATATAGTAACCAAAAAAGTGTTAAACAAATCAAAATATATTTATATCTGAGATTCTTCAAAGTAGCCACCCTGTGCCTTGCTGACAGCTTTGCACACTATTGGCATTCTCTCAACCAGCTTCATGAGGTAGTCACCTGGAATGCATTTCAATTAACTGTGTGCTTTGTTAGAAGTTCATTTGTGGAATTGCTTTCCTTCTTAATGCGTTTGAGCCAATCAGTTGTGTTGTGACAAGGTAGGGGTAGTATACAGAAGATAGCCCTATTTGGTAAAAGTCCATATTATGTCAAGAACAGCTCAAATAAGCAAAGAGAAGCGACAGTCTATCATTACTTTAAGACATAAAGATCAGTCAATACGGAACATTTGAAGAACTTTGAAAGTTTCTTCAAGTGCAGTTGCAAAAACCATCAAGAGCTATGATGTAACTGGCACTCATGAGGACCACCACAGGAAAGGAATACCCAGAGTTACCTCTGCAGCAGAGGATAAGTTCATTAGAGTTACCAGCCGCAGAAATTGCAGCGAAATAAATGCTTCACAGAGTTCAAGTAACAGACAAATCTCAGCATCAACTGTTCAGAGGGGACTGCATGAATCAGGACTGTGTGGTTCCCACCGTGAAGCATGGAGGAGGTGGTGTGATGGTGTGGGTGTGCTTTGCTGGTGACACTGTCTGTGATTTATTTAGAATTCAAGGCACACTTAACCAGCATGGCTACCACAGCATTTTGCAGTGATACACCATCCCATCTGGTTTGGGCTTAGTGGGACTATCATTTGTTTTTCCAACAGGACAATGATCCAACACACCTTCAGGCTGTGTAAGGGATATTTGTACAATACCGTTCGAAAGTTTGGGGTCACTTAGAAATGTCCTTGTTTTTGAAAGAAAATCTATTTTTTTGTTGAATAAAATAACATAAAATTGATCAGAAATATAGTGTAGACATTGTTAATGTTGTAAATTACTATTGTAGCTGATTTTTTTATGTAATATCTACATAGGGGTACAGAGGCCCATTATCAGCAACCATCACTCCTGTGTCCAATGGCACGTTGTATTAGCTAATTAGCTAAAAGGCTAATTGATCATTAGAAAACACTTTTGGTATTATGTTAGCACAGCTGAAAACTGTTGTACTGATTAAAGAAGAAATAAAACTGGCCTTCTTTAGACTAGTTTGAGTATCTGGAGAATCAGCATTTGTGGGTTCGATTACAGGCTCAAAATGGCCAGAAACAAAAAACGTTCTCCTGAAACTCGTCAGTTTATTCTTGTTCTGAGAAAGGAAGGCTATTCCATGCGAGAAACTGCCAAGAAACTGAAGATCTCATACAATGCTGTGCACTACTCCCTTCACATAGAAAGAAAGAGGAGTGGGAGGCCCCGGTGCACAACTGAGCAAGGGGACAAGTACATTAGAGTATCTAGTTTGAGAAACAGAAGCCTCACAAGTCCTCAACTGGCAGCTTCATTAAATAGTACCCGCAAAACACCAGTCTCAATGTCAACAGTATAGAGGTGACTCCGGGATGTTGGCCTTCTAGGCAGAGTTGCAAAGAAAAAGCCATATCTCAGACTGGCCAATAAAAAGAAAAGATTAAGATGGGAAAAAGAACACAGACACTGGACAGAGGAACTCTGCCTGGAGGGCCAGCATCCCGGAGTCGCCTCTTCACTGTTGACGTTAGAACACAGGAGTGATGGTTGCTGATAATGGGCCTCTGTCAGCCTATGAAGAGATTCCATTAAAAATCTGCCGTTTCCAGCTACAATAGTCATTTACAACATTAACAATGTCTACACTGTCTACACTGTATTTCTGATCAATTCGATGTTATTTTAATGGAGGGAAAAAAAGCTTTTCTTTCAAAAACAAGGACATTTCTAAGTAACCCAAAAAAATGTAACGGTAGTGTATATATATTTCCTGAGTTGTTTCATATCTCTAAGATTTAGGACAGCCGCTTAAAAACCTTTTTTCTTACGATGTATTTTTTAACTGTCCCTTTTGCCATTAATGAATGTGTTAGGGGAAAGAGGATATCTAGTCAGTTGTACAACTGAATGCATTCAACACAAATGTGTCTTCCGTATTTAAAACAACACCTCTGAATCAGAGCGGTGCGAAGGGCTGCCTTAATCCACATCCACGGCGCCCGGGAAACAGTGGGTTATCTGCCTTGTTCAAGGGGCAGTACGACAGATTTTTACCTTGTCAGCTCGGGGATTCGATCTAGCAACCTTTCAGTTACTGGCCCAACGCTCCTACCCGCCAGGCTACCTGCATGTATTCAATGCGTTTCTATGGGCTTTGGTAGTAAAGACCAAAATCTCTCTATATTTTTTTATACCTAAAAGGGTCCTAAAATTCCAAACCAATTAGCTAAATTATCCATAGTATGACCATCTTAAATAATTCCACATGTCAGCTTAGCAACCAACGTCTTAGACTCTAAAGAATAAAATATTGAACAATGCAGGGAATCCAAAGGTTAATAATGTATGTAGTTGTTCAAGGTATCATTGACTGCTGATCATAATGAATGGATTTACGGTCTCTCTCTCTCCCCATCGGCACTCTGTGACTTTGTTGGCTGGTTGTGTCAATACATGTTAACACGGACACAAGTGACACATTCTTTACACACACGCAGTGGGGTAAAGTAAGTAAAAATACTTTCAAGTACTGCTTAAGTCCTTTTTTGGGTTATCTGTACTTTACTTTACTATTTATATTGTTGACTACTTTTACTTCACTACATTCCTAAAGAAAATAATGTACTTTTCACATTTGAGCCAAATTGAGCCGTCTGATTTGCTTATTATAAGGAATATGAAATTATTCATACTTTTACTTTTGATACTAAAGTATATTTTTGCAGTTACATTTACTTTCTATACTTAAGTATATTTAAAACCAAATACTTTTAGAATTTTACTCAAGTAGTTTTTTTCTGAGTGACTCACTTTAACTTGAGTAATTTTCTATTAATTAAGATATCTTTACTTTTACTCAAGTATGACAATTGGGTACTTTTTCCACCAAAGAACAGACATGCGAGCACATGCACGCATGCACGCTCACACACACTAAATAAAGTTTGTTGGGGAGCCTTCTCCTTTCAGCAAGTGTAGCATGAGTCTATCCCTGTACGGCCAATCCGCAACGTGAACCCTCGTTCACAAAAACACAACATACACCCCAAGCAGCGTGCTAACCATGTTCTTGGTTGGCCGAGGCTTCTCAGGGAAGGTGACGTCACTGTATAATTGGCTAGCTACTTCACATCTGCTATGCTAGCGTGATGAATCCCTTTCATAGCATACAGTAGTGAGATAAGGAGGAGGAGAGGGGAAGGGACAAATTCTGAATGGGCTCTGATTAATCGTGCTAGAAGATGGGGAGCCCAGGTGGAACACACACGCACGCACGGATGCACGCACGCACACACATGCACACACACTCACAGGACGAGCTAAAGACACCGGGAATCTCTTTACATTACACTCTCAGCCCTGCAGTCATAACATGAGACATCTTAAACAACGAAGACACACAGTCGCATACACCAACCGCTAACAAACACACACACGCACCCTCTTCTCCTGACCCCATTCCCTCTCCTCCGACTGTCACTCTGGTTAGTGTACATGGATATGGCTGCAATATCAATAGACTTCCATGTAATCCCATACTACGGGAGAGAGAGAAGGGAGAGATGCTTCATCTCAACATTACTGTACATAAAAACAATATCTCATCCCTTCTTTCTCTGCATGGTGTCTGGTCAAGTTCAAAGTACCAGTAACTCCCTGTAACCAGGACCTGATGCAGCTGCGTGGAGGGTGAATGGTCAAAGAAGAACGACAAGAGAGGAGGAGTGATGAGAGATGTGGAGGAGAGAACCAATGGCACAGATACAGATAGAGAGTTGCGCTGACACTGATGGTGGACTTAGTCAGTACCTCTACCCTGGCCTCTCAGGCTTGAACCTGGAACACCGAAAAACCCCTGTACCAAAATGCTCAACGCTCTTCATGAAGGCTACAGTGGTATTCTCACATAGTAGATGAATGGTGGGATGCTCCACTGATCTGTGTGCCAGTAATTAGACTACTATCCTCCTGTGAGTAGGGCTATTATACATGTTCTATTCTCTTTAGTAGACCTAAATCAGTAGGATCCTATTCTGAGAGGAGGCTAACTGACAGGAGAAGCGATGATGTCGTAGGCCTCCTCTCAGTTCTGCTCTCTTGGCAAAGATAGTGTGGAAATTCAATAGACATTGAGGATGAAAACGTCTGCATATCTGCAGAGTTTTGGGAGAGTCATTGGTGTGATGTGAAGGACAGGTGGAGGTTAGGGAGCGAGGGAAAGACTGGGGAGGAGAGGGAGAGAGGAGAGGGTGTAAGAAATAGAGAGAAGAGAGTGAGGGAGAGAGAGGGAGGGAGAGAGAGAGGAAAGAGAGGAGGGAGAGAGGAGAGAGAGTGAGGGAGTGATAGAGTAAAGTGGGAGAGTGAGCGAGAGAGGGAGGGAGAGAGAGGAAAGAGAGGAGGGAGAGAGGAGAGAGAGAGGGAGGGAGAGAGAGAGGGAGCGAGAGAGGGAGGGAGAGAGAGAGTAAAGTGGGAGAGGGAGCGAGTGAGATTCTGTGTATGGGGTGTGGAAGTCCTCTGATCATTGAGACTTCCAATCCAATCCCTGTGCTCCTGTGATGTTACTCACCCTGGCTCAGGCTCTAGCTCTGACTCTGTGTGTGTGTGTGTTGTGAAAACAGTGCTGGCGTCCCCGAGTGGGCTGTCAGTCAGGGACTATTGACTGAGCGCCCACCATCAAATTAGCTAAATGAGTTGATGTGACGATAAGCAGTGATAAGACCTTGGAGCATCTCTGGCTCTACGTCCCAGCAGAGGACAACTGCCTGTTTACTCGCCAGAATGGTACAACAACAAAACACACAGTGCAGGTCAACAGTCTAAGCTATAGGTCTAATAACTATCCATCTACACCACCTGAGTGTTAGGACTGCACTTTCTCTGAACATCTGTCAAGCTAGACATTTATTGCAGCTGAATTAAAGACAGTAGGCAAATAAAGTGACATTTATAGGAGCACATGAGCAAGACACTGGCACAGGTCACCCATATTCTATAAACAAACAGAACCACTTAAATCCCCAAACTTGAATCCCGCTTTCTGTACAGTGGTTTACATGCTCACACACACAAAGCCCCCCTGTACTCTCCATCCCCATTCTTACCTTGGAACTTGAATCCTTCTATTTGGACCCAGAGGCAGAGGTCCTCCGTCTCGCAGTCACACCTCCAGGGGTTTCCACTGAGCCCCATGGAGCGCAGAGAGGGCAGGGCAATCAGAGAGCTGATGTTCAGCGTCGTCAGGTTGTTCCTGCTCACATCCAGCACCTGCAGAGCCATGTTCTCTGAGAACGCATCCGGGTGGATCTCACTTAGCCCCGGGTTGTCTGTTAGCCGTAGCATCACAAGGCTAGACAACGGTCCAAACGTCCGGTCCTCGATCTGGGTCAGTGTATTGAAGGACAGGTCAAGGTAGGCCAGCTTCCGGAGATTCCCGAAGGTGGACTCGGAGATCTCCATCAGGGTGTTGTTGCTGACGTCCAGGTATACTAGATCAGACAGGTAGTTGAGTTGCAATGCTGGAAGTTCTCCGATGCGGTTGTTGGAGATGATGAGTTGGCGGGTAGCTAGAGGGAGGTCGTTGGGGAAGAGGGTGAGCTCCTGCCCGGCACACTGGACCACCAGCTGGTCGTCACACACACACCTGTCAGGGCAGCCTGCTGTAAGAGCCGGGGAAGGGGCCACCCCCATCACGAAGATAAAGAGAAAGAGTAGCCGGAGAGAGTGAGCGCTTGGAGCGGGTAGGAGACGCATGATGAAGCAGCCCAGGGCGTCATGAACTCGGGCTGAGTAGGACCAGGAGGACACCCCAGGACCAGCGCTCCCCTCCGGGCATCCTGCATGGGGCTGCGGGACTGGGGGTGCGGCTAGACGGCTACTCTGGAGGACCGAGTCCGGTTGCGGCTTCTGCTGTTGTCTGGAGGATTGGATAGTGGTTATATCCAGACTCTCTTTCTTCCCCTCTCGCTCCAAATGGATAACGGTCTCTAGCTCACTCACACGCACGTCCACAAGACGCCCGTGTTAATTACGAAGGTGACCCTACTGACTGACGCGCTGGTCGGGCGGTGAGAATCGCTGAGGCTTATCAGGTTCTCCTGAAAGGAGAGTAGAGAGAGAAGAGAAATATTTGATAAAAGGGAGTCTGTCACTCTTTTCTGTTATTGCCTCGGTATGTATTTATTTTAAGTTAGTTGTCTGCGGCAGAATGCATTGTTCGTTTATAGTTTCCAAACTGCTGGATGGTGAAATTCCAGGAAGTGATTCCTCCGCTTCCTACTAAAGAGAGTGGTGTGTAATACTGCCTGTTTTAATGGATTTGTAATAGTTTAATAATCACCGTCTGTTCTGCGATGTCATTTGCTAATCCGTTATTCCGGAGCGCGAATGGAAGTGCGTCCATCCCTCATTTGCCTGCTCGGCTGGTCTGGCTGCATGTGTGTGTTCGCTGCTCTGCTCTCTCTCGTTCGCTCTCTCTTTTTGCAGTTGGGGGGGGGGGGGGGGGGGGGGGGGGGGGGGGGGGGGGGAGGGGGGGGGGAGCTGCAGTGTGTGTGTGTCAGCAGTCTCTTAGTCAGACTGTATGTGTTTTTCGCTGCCACACAGCTTTGTGACGTAACCAGGTGTTCAGTAGGGGCACATGGGTAAAATCACTGGGGGAGCCATGCAGTGGCGACCCGTCATTCAGGGCAGGTGGGGCTTTTATCAAAATAGAAATAACAAAAATAATAATATTTTTTGTTGTAATTTTTTTTTTTGGGGGGGGGCGCTTGCCTGATTTGCTTGTTATTTTGGCATTAATATGAGTCACATATTAGTTTGAAAACAATGTAAAAAATATATATATATCACTGAGTTAATGAAGCCGCAAACAAACACGGTCTCTTTTTTGATTCCTTGAGTAAGGCAGCTCCAAAATGCAGGTTTTTCAGCCTAGCTCAGTGCTTTTTCTTTGATGACAAAATTTACCCACGAAGGACCACCACACCACCTTCCTGTTCAAGTAAGCACATCACAACAAGGTGAGTCCAAAAATGTCTTATATGCTGCTGCATAAATTATGTAATATGCCAGGGAGATCTACTGTAGCTAACTAAGAAAGTAAGACTAAGTGTCCCTAAACATCAAATTTGGGATAGGGTTAAAACAAAATCAACTCCACGGTTAAGTTTAGGGATGAATTTTGAATGATTAAGGTTAGGGCTTTGGCGCTGCCTGTGACTGTCAAGCAAATAACTGTTGGTCTAACGGTAATTGAGCGTTAATTAACAACACATTTAGCATCTTCTGGCTTACATTTTAAAAAGTCTAATAAATCCATGTAATATAGCCAACACCTTCACAATAAATACATTGTTTATTTTAGACAGGTCTGAAGAAGCATGATAAAAAAAGAAAATGTAGTCTATTTCAAAAGAAAAGAGTACTCTGAATTGTCCTTATGTTTGGTCCTGATGTGGCTATGCAAATGGCTGTGGGCTACGCTAGTTCATTTAGCAGACAAGATTTGCTTAGAATTCCATGGCATTATTTTATAGTATGAAGAATACAATTGAACAAAGCTGAATAAAATATCAATATTTTCTCCAAATGATTTGAGGTTTCTATTCTGTGTCAAGCGGTTAACAAAGAAATAGGTACTCCTTTATGCTTAATTTAGAGTTATTAATGTAACTTTAGTTGCTCTACAAACGTTAGGCTATATGTTTAGATTTTTAATACATTGTAGGTCTGCTTGATGAGAGACTAATGATGATTTGAAAAAAGTTGCTTGAACTGCTTAGTGTTTTGCGCAGGCTGGACACACTCCAATAGTCTCTTATTCACAATTTGACAAGCACTTGATAATGCCTCTTTGTGGCCATAATGCACAATAAAAAAATCCACACATTCAATTTATAGCACGCACACACACACATACACACACACACACACACACACACACACACACCTCTCCGTCAACTGATCTGGTCTTTCTAACAGGCTACAAGTTAAGACAGACACATTGGGGACGCAACTGCCCGCATCCTTATCCAATTCCGAGGTGCATATTGAAGATATTAGATGAACTGTCCACATTTACTTTTCATCAGCCAAGATGAGTAGGCTTTACTAACAGCAAAAGCACTTGTTACAGTTACAGTAAAAAATTATCTTCCCCAAACTTAAAACTCAAGCGCTGCTTATACAGTATATGCAAGTTAAGCTCTACACCGGATTCATGTGCTTCATTTTAATTTGTTATTTGGCCACTTTAGTTGTGATACAAATCTTATTAAAACATATGAGCTCGGCTACATGATTGAACAAATTGTAAAAAAAAAAATGGTTTCTTATGCTGGGCATCATTTTCATATATTAAGTAATATATGTGTGACATTTGTTTTGATTTAGAATGAACCATTATCATGCATATCGAAAGGGGCAGCGGAAAAAATACATGTAATCTTTGCACTTAAATAGCGAATGGATGACGCCTTCCCCCGTGGTTTATTTTCATGCCAGATTGTAAAGATAAGCAATGTGCTTAATATTAGGAAAGTTGAGAAATAAATGTAGTAGGCCTAGCCTACAGAAAGCTGATCCTCCTCTTTTTATTAGCGGCCATCACTCCGTTTTTTTCTCCCGCAATTACATAGCCTATAGAAATCAAATCAAATTTTATTAGTTACATGCACCGAATACAACAGGTCACCTTACAGTGAAATGCTTACTTACGAGCCCCTAACCAACAATGCAGTTTTTTTAAAATACAGATAAGAATAAGACATAAAAGTAACAAGTAATTCAAGAGCAGCAGTAAAGTAACAATAACGAGACTATATACAGGGTGGTACCGGTTAGTTGAGGTAGTATGTACATGTTATTTATTTATTTCACCTTTATTTAACCAGGTAGGCTAGTTGAGAACAAGTTCTCATTTGCAACTGCGACCTGGCCAAGATAAAGCGTAGCAATTCGACACATACAACAACACAGAGTTACACATGGAATAAACAAAACATACAGTCAATAATACAGTAGAACAAAAGAAAACAAAAAGTCTATATACAGTGAGTGCAAATGAGGTAAGTTAAGGAAATAAATAGGCCATGGTGGCGAAGTAATTACAATATAGCAATTAAACACTGGAATGGTAGATCAGCAGAAGATGAATGTGCAGGTAGAGATACTGGGGTGCAAAGGAGCAAAATAAACAAATACTAGTATGGGGATGAGGTAGGTAGATAGATGGGTTGTTTACAGATGGGCTATGTACAGGTGCAGTGATCTGTAAGCTGCTCTGACAGCTGGTGCTTAAAGCTAGTAAGGGAGATGTGAGTCTCCAGTTTCAGAGATTTTTGCAATTCGTTCCAGTCATGGGCAGCAGAGAACTGGAAGGAAAGACGACCAAAGGAGGAATTGGCTTTGGGGGTGACCAGTGAGATATATCTGCTGGAGCGCGTGCTACGAGTGGGTGCTGCAATGGTGACCAGTGAGCTGAGATAAGGCGGGGCTTTACCTTGTAAATAACATGTAGCCAGTGGATTTGGCGACGAGTATGAAGCGAGGGCCAACCAACGAGAGCGTACAGGTCACAATGGTGGGTAGTGTATGGGGCTTTGGTGACAAAACGGATGGCACTGTGATAGACTGCATCCAGTTTGTTGAGTAGAATATTGGAGGCTATTTTATAGATGACATCACCGAAGTCGAGGATCGGTGTAGGTAGAATTATTTAAGTGACTGCATAGATGACAACAGAGAGTAGCAGTGGTGTAAAGAGGGGGTGAGGGGTGACACTGCAAATAGTCTGGGTAGCCATTTGGCTAGATGTTCATGAGTCTTATGGCTTGGGGGTCGAAGCTGTTTAGAAGCTTCTTGGACCTAGACTTGGCGCTACGGTACCAATGTTGCACAACATGAGCTTAGGGGCTCTCATGAAGTGTTTAATTAGATATTTGAATATATTTACATTGATGGCCGAGTGATTAGAGCAACAATAGAGTACGGAGTACCAGGCAGTTAGAAAGTTTAGTAGGCTACTAATGACCAGCAGCAGCAACAGAGCTTGGAGAAGCCTAATTACCGTAACTAAATGGTCATGTGGAATTTGACTGCCTTCATCACTAGTGACCGCCGGTGTGGCGATAATACTGTCACTGCAATAGCCCTAGTTAAGGTAAGGGTTAAGGTAAAAAAAAAAAAAAATGAAAGAGTGCCTAGATCTGCTATTGAAAATGCGACCCTCAGAGCCAGAGCTCACAGCTTATGCCCAACCACCACCCCGTCCACAACTCAAGCCTACGTGATGGTAATAACGTCCACTGTTGGCCCTCGCGGCTGGTTTCGAAGTCATCTCCCGATGTCCTGCTTACCTGGATGGATGTCACATTTTGCAGTGGATCTTGAGCGACCTGGCTGCACACACACACCTAGTATCCAGCAGTAATAGGACACCACCCTCTGGCATGGTAGAGATATTATTATTATTATGACGGGGCTTTAATGCTAATGGACAGTATTAACAGCAAGGGCATATACAGTTAACACCCCCCCCCCCCCCCCCCCCCCCACACATAACAGTATCTAAAAGACTGCAGTGGAATAGTCACAACCCTAACCCCTTAACTATAAACACTTACCGTATACCAGTGATTCATATGATTGTGTAACGTCTATTAAGGTACAGTTACAGTAATGCTTCGCTTTCCTTCCATCGTCTAGTCCACCCACTACAGGCTGATAACCCTCTCTCTTCCTTTTTGTGTCTGTGTATGTGTGTCTCTGGGTATATGTGTGTGTGTCGGGGTGTGTGTGTGTTTGTCAGGGTGTCGGGTGAGTTGGGCAGTGAGACGTCTTCACTATTTAATGAAGGTGGGGGCAGTGCCGTCTGTCACAGGGACGATGCTGGCTCTGGCACTAGGCCTGAAGGGGTCCACTCTGCTGGCATTACTGGAGGTGGAGAGAGTCATCACTCACCCTCTTCTCTATCTATCTCTGCCTTTCACTCAATCTCTTCAAAATGAGAAATACAGCTCTTTCTCTCTTTGTCTGGTTCTAACTGAGTAATTATCCCTCTTCTCTACATCTCCGTTCCTCTTTCCCTCCTGTTCTCTTTGAGGCTCTGACTCTTGTCTTTGTGAGCATGTGTTCATCTCCATCATTCTAATGTAATTGGAAGAGGAGCAACTGCGTCTATCCCTCACTCGGATTACTACACTAAACATAAACTGCAATATATGTGTCTAGACTATACACTACTATACATTAAACACTGCACTATACCTCTACACACTATACATAATCACTGCAATAGAAGAAACATACAAGGCTACAAGACAGCACATTGTCTGTGATCAGAGAAAATGTAATGCATACAAACCAAACAGATGGACTGTTTATTTAGCCGACAGCATGGAAATGGTTTATATAATCCAGAGCTGAAGAGCAATGCACAGGCCACTTAAGAAGACCTAGGGTAGCTATTAAACCCATGATCATAACATTGTTCCTTTTACTGTAATTCAGATATACTTTCCGGTTTGGTTCTCATAAAGGTAGTTTGATGTGAAACATTTCCCAAATGTTCTGCTGACTGGCTAAATCCTCCATCTCTGTGAAGAATAGGTGGCAGTTCTGGGAAAACACAGACTTCATTAGTATAGACGTGTGTAGACCAGCACCCTAGCCCAGATGAGCGGTGTGTGTGTGTTCCACGGTTTCATCAGAGTATGTTAATCTAGTGCTCCCTGTTTCTGTTTAGTTTGGTGGAGAATGCGCTCCCATAACACCAGCCCAACCCCCACAAACACCGGGCGGCAGGCAGGCACCACTGTTTCATATGCTCTGAGGTTGTATACAAACGGATGAACCAGTGTCTGAATACATGTTCTGTTTCTCTGTATGGATAACCAGATGAGTAATGACATGCATAAAGCATACCGTAAAGCTCCAGGTGTGCGAGGGAGTACGCGTGTATATCTTCTGTGTGTGTAGGTGTTTAGGTGTGTGTGCTAAGTGCGTTTGTATGTGTGTGGAGTTACAGTCTCATATGTCTCACATGAAAGTTCAGACGTGAGGGTCAGTCATGCTGTAGAAAGAGAGAGATCTGCCCTGAGCAGAGCAGTGAAATCCCCCTGACAGAAAGGCCACTCGCTGTCTGACTCAGACCCAACATCGTGCCCTCTCACTTGGCCTCCCTCCCTACTCCAGCCTAAGGCTTTGATTGAATGGAGGCTTTACAGCAGCATACAGAGAGTCCTACCCCCACATTCACAACCTCTTCCCTGGCTAGAACTCGCTACCCTAGAGGGGGCTAGGGCCTGAGGAGAGGAGGAGGGTGAGATGAGGGAAAATGGGAAAGGAAAGAGTTGAGAGAGAAGAAGAAAAATAAGAAATGGGTGTGGAGACGGGTGAGACTATGTTTTATCTCCCCCTGAGTACTGCAGTCTGTTACTGGCACTGGGGACAATAGAGGAAATGGACCCAGCCCACTGGAGAAGCCACAGCCAATAATAGCAGGTTGAGAGAAAGTGGACACAGAAAGTGTCTACAGTCTAAAGGATATGATGACTCATTAGGTAGAGGCTGGCAACAGAGCAAAGCACCCCTCTAGCTAGCCCTCTGTTACTACACTGACACTTACAGTATAGGAGGAGAGCAGCAACGCTGGGCAATGGCTAACCACATTCCTCTGTTGTGTGTGTCTGAGCGACTGGGGCCTGTCTGGTGCATGTGTGGGAGGCATCAAGAGGTCTCTGTGGTGTGTGAGTGCAGGTGTGTGTTTAAGGGAGGGTTTGAGCTTCTAAGAGATGGCTGTTTGTGCCGCCTGGTGTGTGTGGATTCCTAGGGGAGATGTGTGTGTTCCTGTTGGAGAGGTGTATGTTTGTATGGGCAGTGTGCATATATGTTCCTGCCATGACTGTGTGTGTCCCAGGCTGGTTGTCGGCAGAGAGGGCAGTGTGTCCGTCCTGACATTGCCAGGCTAGGGTGCAGCAGTGAAGGCCAACAGAAGGTGTGACCATAGGGTAATGTGGAAGGCGGGTGGAGACAACTGTCAAACTCAATGAAACACACAGGACACACCTCTTCCTCCTCATCTTCCTCCACATCCTCCTCTCTCTGACATAGGGTTGTGTCTTTGCTGTGTGGTATCATTCCTGTCACCTCTGGCTGGTCTGAGGTTAGTGTCAGAGCCTCTCTGAGTCTCTGCGGGTCAGTCTCTGTCTTAAGGTCACTTAGCAAGGATCAGTGAGTCACGCTCTCTCTCTTTGGTTCCCAGTCTGTGGTGTGTCTGCCATGTCCTGTTAGCATTTAATGTGTTGTCTGTCAGCATGTTGTCTGTCTGTCAGCAGGGCTGGTGGTGTCCTGGTGAGAGGCAGACTGGCTGTGTCAGTGAGAGGACATCAGGATCAGTGTCACACGCACACACACAGACAAGCACGACAAACACGCGCAAAGACATAGGCACACACAGCAATTATCAGTCTTGCTAAGTTTTCCATTCAGGTGCACATTACACACACTCAAAAGTTCAACAGCAGAGGAGAAGAAAAAAAACACACGGAACCCAATGCAAGTCCAAACCAAAGATCCCTCTCAGATTCACTCATAGAATTCCACTGGGTAACCCTGCAGGGAGAGTTCAGTGTACACACACACACACACGCGCACGCACGCACACACACACAAGCGCACCTTCACACTCTCCTCTCCGCTATAGTGTCTTTAACATAGTGTACTCCAGCAATACCGATTTAAAAAAGGTTATACAGGTGGAAACTAACTGATATCACATGCAGTGAGGGCAAACACACACACACAGACGCATGCACGCACGTACACACACATGTTGGCATTTGTTGTGTCACTGGACCCAGGTGGGCTGTATAAATGCGTAAGCTGCAAAGACGTGTTTAATAATTCACTGTCAGACTAGACGGGGGCAGCCGCACGGAAAACCCTTACCTCAACACTGTGCATTGTCTCAAACAGGTATGTGTGCATGACTTGCTCCAGATTGTGTATTAACCCATGTTCAGATGAGATTAAACTATGTTAGAGGATTTATGGAGGCTACCTGCTGATAGATGACCAATAAACACCTGGATGACAGACAGACAGTCTGTCTGCCTGCCTGCCAGCCTGTCAGTCTGTCTGGTTTGTGTGTGCCTGCATGTCAGTCTATCTGGTATGTGTGTGCATGCCTGTCAGTCTGTCTGGTATGTGTGTGCTTGCCTGTCAGTCTGTCTGGTGTGTGTGTGCATGCCTGTCAGTCTGTCTGGTGTGTGTGTGCATGCCTGTCAGTCTGTCTGGTGTGTGTGCATGCCTGTCAGTCTGTCTGGTGTGTGTGCATGCCTGTCAGTCTGTCTGGTGTGTGTGTGCATGCCTATCAGTCTGTCTGGTGAGTGTGCATTCCTGTCAGTCTGTCTGGTGTGTGTGTGCATGCCTGTCCGTCTGTCTGGTGTGTGTGTGCATGCCTGTCAGTCTGTCTGGTGTGTGTGTGAGAGAGGGAGAGAGATAGAATCAGAGGGCTGGTTGTAGGGGAGAGAGAAGGAAATAGAGAGGGTGATCGAGAAAGGCAAGCGGCTGGTTGTGGGACAGAGAGGGAATGGAGAGAGAGAGAGAGGGAGAAAGTGATAGAGAAAGGCAAGGGCTAGTTGTGGATGTGGGAGTATAATTAAGTCCAGTACTCTGTTTCTCTGCAGGCTGCTGCATGGAGCTGGAGAACTGCTGATTCAGGAGAGAGAGGGAGAGGGAGAGGGAGAGGGAGAGAGAGAGAGAGAGAGAGAGAGAGAGAGAGAGAGAGAGGGATAGCTAGAGCGGGAGTGGGTGAGAGAGATAGGAGAGGGAGAGAGAGGAGGCCGACTGTTATGGGTAAAGAGTTACTCTAGAGTGTGTGGAGTAAAATACAGTAACAGCGACTGTAGAATGCCAGGTTATTGTGAATGGGATGATGCCATCTAAAGGACAAAGCAGAAGTGCACTTTATAAAATCAATCAAAGCTGTTAATGTAACCATCACAGCTAGTGTTCCATTCATGAAGAATATAGTATAACTTTAATTTAGTTTGCCCCAAAAATGCACCATGTTAACATGCTTTAGCAATATTAGATATAGAAATCCATGTTCCTAGAAAACAATTTGATTTTAAGTAGAAATGGAAGAAAATAGATCATAGGCAGGCACATCATCCATCACAAGGCCTGTACCTATTTGGCCAGAATAAGAAGCCATTCAGCATAAGGTATTGCCTTTGAAAATAATTGTGTTTAAGTGATTTGGGTAGACTCTTCTTTAGGCCTATTGGGCTAGTGAGCTAATTAAGCGATATCCAATGCTTTGCTGTGTTTTTCAGGGTAGTAGGGTAATCCATAAATCAAACAACTGTTTTAACAGGTTGCTAGACTATTTAACAAAAAAAAAAACGTTTTCTTCGTTGAGTTACTGTTGGACTTCTAAATTGACACATTGTTGCAGACAGCGGTTACACGCAATTGTAAAACCCACCAGTTAAATGTTCTGATTTTAATATTTTTTTCCGCCGCTCCTCCTTGCTTCTCACGCCTGGTTTGTGAACAAGTTGCTTGCAGGTCTCAACGGCGCATGCTCGATGTAGAAGTGTTATAGTATTTCGTTCGGGTGGCAAATTGTTTCTAACTTTGAAAGTAGACTTTTGATGGTAGCTAAACTTTTAGGACAAAAATGTTTGCTGAAATTACGCTGGCGTTGCAGATTATACTATTTTTTTTAGGACTGAACGGGGCAAACCAGGGAGTGATTTTATAATGCCCAGCGTGCATTTCGTTTGTGTAAAGAATGAATGAACTTACCAAGCATTGACACTTATAACACTTAACTCTTCATTTGTATTGGGGAACTGTAATATCTGTGTGTGTTGTATCGGCGATTTTGAGATTTTTTTTTGTTTTCCATTAAACCACGATTGTGAATAGTAAGGCCGAGAACTCGGTCGGAACAGTGTCCTTACAGTCAGTAGTACACTCTGGTTTCTCTTCAGATCGCATAAATCTTTCGCCTTTTACTAAAGATTTCCGTGGAGAGGAACATTATGAGTATCAACTAATTTTTTGATGCCTGGCCTCACGGCTGGGCTTCCAATAATTGTTAATAATAAACTGTTCACAGCCCTTGTCTTTGTGGTTATCCTCTGATATTTAGTGTTTTGTGTGTGTGCTGTATCCACATACTCTATTTTATTTGTGAACTTCCATCTGACGTCACAGCTCATGGTTGTCCCCCGTTTTAAAGTTAATTTCTTAGAGAAAATGTTGCAGTTGTAAAGCAAGTTTTCTACAGCTCTACATATTTTTGCGCAACCGCTTTTGTCGCTTAGGTCTTCTCCATCTGCTGTATAATTACACTTACCTGCTCATCAAGTTAACACTCTACCCATGAAGACCGTTGGATGGATGTCGAGTCCATATTTGCTCCAATGTATCACCAGTAAAACAGCAAGAAAAGCTTTCTATACTGAAAACTAATTACAACTATTCTCGTTACTGTAATTGAGTAGCTTTTCCGAGTACTTGTGATTTTACTTTACTTAAGTGAAATGTCATTAAAGTAACAGTACTTCTACATGAGTAGGATATTTCAGTACTCTTTCCACCACTGGTGGAGTGAGTGAAAGAGGGAGTGAGTTAGGGAAAGAGTGTGAATGGGTGATTGAGTGAATGTCAGCCAGTCCCATGGACAAGGAATAAGTAACAAAGGCGCATTTTCTTTTGTATAGATTTATAAATACATTTTAATTCCTTGAATGCAGAATTTATTTTAAAATGTTAACAGTATATTTGACAATTTTTTTCAACACACAGATAAAATAAAATAACATACAGATAAAATAAATGTTCTTAGTTTACTGTACATGAATTTACTCTTCCTTTTTCAATTTAATGCATGGAAAGTATCATGTGTAACAATTTTCAGCTAAATTAGCTAATTATCAACATCAACTGTTTTTTTTTACAGTTTATATCACTCGTTTACTTTTACTGAGTACTTTTTAAAATGTGCTACTTTTTACTTTTATAAGTAGTTTATTTATTTATTATTATTATCTTTACACCAGTAATTTTACTTCTACTTGAGTAAAATATCACTAAAATAATAGTACTTCTAATTGAGTAGAATATTTCGGTACTCTTTCCATCCCTGCTGAAAACTGCAAAACTGGGCTGAATACTGCTAGAAAGCTGAAATAATGAACTGTACAATCAAGCAATTCAAGAAACATGAGCATTCCTTATCAATTCATAATTTGATGCAATAATCTACATTGATATTGTGACGTCGCCACTAGATGGCGATCATAGAGATCCTATTTAAATTCTATGATTCTTTTTAAATGGACCTTTAACTAGGCAAGTCAGTTAAGAACAAATTCTTATTTACAGTGACATCCTACCAGGGAACAGTGCCTTGTTCAGGGACAGAACAACAGATGTTTTACCTTGTCAGCTCGGGCATTCGATTTAGCTAAAATGCACAGCAGTCTTGAGTGGCAACAAATCTGCCCAAGTGGCTGATTTAACTTTCAATACCCCCACTTCTGTTGATCCTCCCAGTTCTGTTGACATGCCTACTTCAGACACACTCCATGTATGTAGTTACCCAGGACTCAACTTTATGGCGCTCGTTGACAAATTGTTCTAGAATGCATTCCTAAATTTAGCGGTCTTCATTCCAAGGGTTTGAAGCATATATCGTGTGTGACAGAAATAAAAAAATAAAATCTTATCAATAAATAAATATCTACCAAAAGAAACATTAAAATACACCTTTGGTTATTGAAAACAAATTATTTTCCAAATAAAACCAATACCAAATGTATAATCTCTTGGTATTTTTTTTTATTGATTACTCAGAAATGGATTTGGTCACTTAAGATTTGACTAATTTACAATTCATGTAAATTGTCTCTTTCATGTTTTAGATTTTTATTATATGGGCAGTTGAAACTAAATGGATGAGATCAAATGGTGATTTAAGGGGGAATAATTTATATTGGTCCAAAAAGACATACAGAGTTAAAATAAAGTACAGAGTGAAAATGTAACCCCCATGTTTTGATTGCACAAGAGTATGTCATCTCACATTTGTTTATTGCATGAATTGAAATCAGTGGCGGTCGGTGCCATTTAAGATGAGAAAGGATGATTTTTTTTTTATGAGCATGGCCTTATTTCTATTACAGCATATTGGATGACTGTTATTCATATTCCATTCACACAGCTCAATGTAACATTGATAAGTTTAGGTCAATACATGATACTCAAATGTTCCCTGTACCTAGGGTTTTAAAGGATCTGAAAACTTTCCGGTATTTTCACAGAAATTTTCTATGGGAAGTTAGGCCCGGGAATTTGGGGATTTTTGCTTTAAATTCATCAAAAAAAGTTAGCTAAAAATGTCACCTTTTTGTGGGATACACAAGGCAATTCTAGGTTTTGTGGCATATTTTGGTTAAACTATCCCCAATTCAATGGAATTGCAACCCTCTGCATGCACAGTGCATTCTTCCATGACATGTACAGCTGATTCTCAAGATCTTGCACACTAATGAGATGCTATTGAGCCCACGCTACTACACTGTCTGAGCCAAGGACTACATGCTTTCTGGTAAGTTTTCATTACAATACCGGGTGGGGTGAATATATTTTATATGACATATATGATTTTTTGTTTACTAGTAAATAGTAGCCTACAGCAAAGTGTGTTTAAATCATTTCTAACTTGTTAACAAGTTCTGCTAGTTAGTTTCAGCTTGCTTGAGCCTGCTAACTGAGGAGTGTTAATTCACCTGTTTCCATTCATGTTTAATTTTAAAACATTTATCTTACAAAAGGAGTTGTTTAATCTAATAGCTTAACTATTTATCTGTACATGGAATTGTATTTTTATTTTTACAATCTTTACAGGAAAATGCCACGGGCACTATCTGATGTGTGGAGACATTTCACTGCAGCTAATGTAGAAGGAAAAGCTGTGTACATTTGCAAATATTGTGCCAAATCATATGTGAAGAATGCAACAAAGATGCAGACTCATCTGGCCAAGTGCATAAAGTTCCCTCAGCGCTCACAACAAGCAACTTCTGACAAAAGTCCCTCTACTTCTATTCGAGGTGAAATGATGAATCAGACACCTTATCGATAGCAACAGCTCATGGTCCTCCTGGAATCAGAAGTTATTTTTTTACTCAATGGGGGAACGTCCTCAGAGAAATTTAGAATGTCTTGCTCAAGCTGTGTATGCAACTGGTTCACCTTTGATGCTCACAGGCAATGTGTATTGGAAAATATTTCAGAATGTTCTTCGCTCAGCAAACACCCCTCCAACCAGACATGCTTTATCTACTCATTTTCTGGATGCAGAGTTCAACAGAGTTCAAGTGAAGGTCAAGCAAATCATAGCAATCATCTCTGATGGGTGGTTGAATGTTCGTGGGCAAGGAATAATTAACTACATCATCTCCACCCCTCAACCGGTATTCTACAAGAGCACAGACACAAGGAAAACAGACACACAGGTCTCTACATTGCAGATGAGCTGAAGGCAGTCATCAATAACCTTGGACCACAGAAGGTATTTGCACTGGTAATAGACAATGCTGCAAACATGAAGGCTGCTTGGTCTAAAGTGGAGGAGTCCTACCCTCACATCACACCCATTGGCTGTGCTGCTCATGCATTGAATCTGCTCCTCAATGATATCTTGGCACTGAAAACAATGGATACACTCTACAAGAGAGCCAAGGAAATGGTTAGGTATGTGAAGGGTCATCAAGTTATAGCAGCAATCTACCTCACCAAGCAAAGTGAGAAGAATAAGATCACCACATTGAGGCTGCCCAGCAACACCCGTTGGGGTGGTGTTGTCATGTTTAACAGTCTCCTGGAGGGGAAGGAGTCTCTCCAAGAAATGGCCATATCACAGTCTGCCGATATGGACAGTCCCATCAAGAGGATCCTCCTGGATGATGTATTTTGGGAGAGAGTGGTAAGCAGTCTGAAACTCCTGAAACATATAGCAGTAGCCATTGCACGGCAATACCATCCTGTCTGATGTTCAGACTCTGCTTGCAGATGTAAGATAAGGAAGCCGTACTGCCCTGCCCACTTCACTGTGGCTCCAAGCAGAGGAAACTGCCATTCTGAAATACATCAAGAAGCGTGAAGACTTCTGCCTGAAGCCCATACACGCTGCAGCATACATGTTGGACCCCAAGTATGCTGGCAAGAGTATCCGGACTGGTGCAGAGATCAACAAGGCCTATGGTGTCATCACCGTGTCTCGCCACCTTGGCCTGGATGAGGGCAAGGTTCTTGGCAGTCTGGCAAAGTACACTTCCAAGCAAGGGCTTTGGGATGGGGATGCAATATGTCAGTCGTGCCAACATATCTCATCAGCCACCTGGTGGAAGGGACTTTGTGGATCGGAGGCTCTTTCCCCGGTTGCCTCCATCATCCTCCAAATCCACACCAACATCAGCCATCTCAGAGCGCAACTGGTCCTTGTTTGGGAAAAACCACACACCAAAGCACGCAACAGGCTGACCAATACAAGGGTTGAAAAATTGGTGGCCATCCAGCCAAATTTGAGGCTTTTTGAGCTTGACAACAAGCCATCCTCAACAAGGTTGGAAAGTGACAGTGAAGGTGAAGCCTCCGAGTCTGATGTTCAAGAGGTGGACATTGAGGAGATCCAGGGAGAAGACATGGAAGCCTGAGCAGAAGACAACCAAAGTTTTAGTTTCCAGACTATCGTTTTTGGGAGATGCGGTGGATCATTGGAGATCAACAAAATAAAGGAAATATTGAATGTTCAGTGAAATCATCCCATGTGAAGTCAACTAATGTAATTAAAGTTAATTTTGTAACTAAATTGTTTCTTTTATTTCTATTGGAAGGATTTAATAATTCGCAATTATGTCTACTTATGACAAGGTAAAAGGTTTATGTTTCTGTCTCCATATGATATGGTAAATATATCCAATGCAAAAAACTTTACATTTAAATGGTATTAATATATAAATGTTCATCTATTTTCTTTAATTCCCGTATATTCCCACGGAAGGTTTCCGCCTCTGAATATTCCCCAAAATGAGATTGCTACAACCTAGCCTTACAACGTAGGTGCACAGGTTGAGAGAATTGTCCGTAGTCAAGGTGACAGACAGTGACACATTCAATAGCATAATTGCACACTCTTGCCTGCATCTAGCTGATCTAGGGTGCAATCATTAGTCCAACAGTTGCAAACAAGAGTTTCTATTGGACACATTCAGGTATGTTTAACCCGGTTTGTTCTCTTTAAGAAACATTTTAAAAGAATTGGCAGAATTAATAAACCCCTGATCACACGCAAACACAGTTCACTTTCATAGCAGCCACAAAAACAGCATGATCACTTTGCTCATTGTTTATACTGTATAATTCCTTCTCGCAACTATCTACGCACTCTCCTCCTCTCACCTTTTCCCCCTCGCTTGTGGAGTTCAGTGCACAACCCATCAGCTGTCTATTACCATGTGAAAAATACTTTCCAAGCCAAACCTTCATATCATGACCACAAATCTCTACATTGTCATGTCATAGTCAACATAGCTACTAGAACTAAGGCCTTAGTAAACCCGCTACAATCATGCAGTACAGAGTACAGTCAGAAAGCAGTTTAGCAGTTACACAGGCGGGCTCCGGTTGCAATAAATGAATAAACCAAAAGCTTACCTTGACTTGGAAAACTTCCAGTGTTGGATAGCTAACATAACATCCCTTGATGCCATGTTTGAGTACGCTAAACTAGCTAGCTGCATTCGCTAACTAAGTGAAAGTTTAAAACAAAATACAACCAAATATAGCTCTCCCTCTCGCTTGTCCTTAATTTTGAAAGAAATTAATTTGTTCAAAACTGTTCAACTATTGTTTTTCTCTGTCTTTTATTTTTTGTACTTTTATTTCACCTTTATTTAACCAGGTAGGCCAGTTGAGAACAAGTTCTCATTTACAACTGCGACCTGGCCAAGATAAAGCAAAGCAGTGCGACACAAACAACACAGAGTTACACATGGAATAAACAAACGCACAGTCAATAACACGATAGAAGAAAAAAAATTGAAATACAGTGTGTGCAAATGAGGTAAAATTAGGGAGGTAAGGCAATAAATAGGCGAAGTAATTACAATATAGCAATTAAACACTGGAGTGATAGATGTGCAGAAGATGAATGTACAAGTAGAGATACTGGGGTGCAAAAAACCAAAAACAGTATGGGGATTAGGTAGTTGGATGGGCTATTTACAGATGGGCTATGTACAGGTGCAATGCTCCGACAGCTGATGTTTAAAGTTAGTGAGGGAGATATGAGTCCCCAGCTTCAGTGATTTTTGCAATTCGTTCCAGTCATTGGCAGCAGAGAACTGAAAGGAAAGGTATCCAAAGGAGGAATAGTCTTTGGGGGTGACCTGCTGGAGTGCGTGCTACGGGTGGGTGCTGCTATGGTGACCAGTGATCTGTGATAAGGCGGGGCTTTACCTAGGAAAGACTTATAGATGACTTGGAGCCAGTGGGTCTGGCGATGAATATGAAGCGAGGGCCAGCCAACGAGAGCATACAGGTCGCAGTGGTGGGTAGTCTATGGGGCTTTGGTGACAAAACGGATGGCACTGTGATAAACTGCATCCAATTTGTTAAGTAGAGTGTTGGAGGCTATTTTGTAAATTACATCGCCAAAGTCAAGGATCGGTAGGATGATCAGTTTTACGAGGGTATGTTTGGCAGCACGAGTGAAGGATACTTTGTTGCGAAATAGGAAGTAAATTCTAGATGTAATTCTGGATTGGAGATGCTTAATGTGAGTCTGGAAGGAGAGTTTACAGTCTAACCACACACCTAGGTATTTGTAATTGTCCACATATTCTAAGTCAGAACCGTCCAAAGGAGTCATCCTGGACAGGCGGGCAGATGTGGGCAGCAATCGGTTGAAGAGCATGCACTTAGTTTTACTTGCATTTAAGAGCAGTTGGAGGCCACGGAAGGAGAGTTGTATGGCATTGAAGCTTGTCTGGAGGTTAGTTAACACAGTGTTCAAAGAAGGGCCAGAAGTATACAGAATGGTGTTGTCTGCATAGAGGTGGATCAGAGAATCACAAGCAGCAAGAGCGACATCATTGATGTATACAGAGAAGAGAGTCGGCAAGAGAATTGAACCTTGTGGCACTCCCATCGAGACTGCCAGAGGTCCGGACAACAGGCGCTCCGATTTGACACACTGAATTGTGAGAAGTAGTTGGTGAACCAGGCGAGGCAGTCATTTGAGAAACCAAGGCTATTGAGTCTGCCGATAAGAATGCAGTGATTGACAGAGTCGAAAGCCTTGGCCAGGTCGATGAATACGGCTGCACAGTATTTTCTCTTATCGATGGCGATTATGATACCGTTTAGGACCGTGAGCGTGGCTGAGGTGCACCCATGACCAGCTCGGAAACCAGATTGCATAGCGGAGAAGGTACGGTGGGATTCTAAATGGTTGGTGATCTGTGAGTCAACTACTCACCATATTTCATGCACTGCAGTGTTAGCTAACTGTAGCTTATGCTTTCAGTACTAGATTCATTATCTGACCTTTTGATTGGGTGGACAACATGTCAGTTTATGCTGCAAGAGCTCTGATAGGTTGGAGGATGTCCTGTGTAAGTCTATGGAAGGGGGTGACGACCATGAGCCTTCTAGGTTTTGCATTGAAGTCAATGTACCCAGAGGAGGACAGAAGCTAGCTGTCCTCAGGCTACACCATGGTGCTATCCTACAGTGTGCTGCTGAGGCTACTCTAGGCCATTGCAAAACAGTGTATTTTAATAAATTATTTGGTGACATGGATATATTTGGTATAGTTGTATCTACAGAAAAAGGATAACCTTTCACTATTTCTATGAAATTCCCTGAGGATGATCCTCCCCTTCCTCCTCTGAGGAGCCTTCACTCATTTAAATATATTTATTCATGTGGCTCAGCGGTCTAAGGCACTTCATTTCAGTGCAAGAGGCGTCACTACAGTCCCTGGTTAGAATCCATCAGGCCTATCAGTGGTGTATTTATGGCAGAGCAAACACACCCTAGACTGTGTACCCATTAATAATGATCTCGGATGACTAGTATGACTGCAGGTGAGTGTGTGTGCGTGCACACACCTTTCACCCCAGAGATTTTGCACGCAGTACTGTAAAGTATGGTAAGAAGGCTCTTTAAAACTGAGATGGCTGCCATGGAAAGCACAGTGGATGACAGAATGTACACAGCAAACCAGGAACATTCCCAGGACATGTGCTAAGATTCCCATTAAGTTCTAGTTTGCGTTTTATCTAACAATATGATCATAACATCCCAAGAATGACCTAAGTATGTTTTGATAACCATTTATTTTGTTAGTTTTAAATTAAATACCCTTGGAATTGTCTCCTCTAATATTCACAAACATGTTGTGCACAACATCTGGAACAGTCCCCAAACGTTCTCATTACGTTTTCCAGTTAATGTAATAACAATGCACAAGTAATGTTTTTAGAACATACTGCGGCAACAAAATGTGAGCGCAACGTCCTGGGAACATTCTTTCAACATCAAGTGAATGTTATATAAACATTTTATAATCATCAGCACAACTGGACAGTTTTTGTGTCATGAGAACATTTGCCGCAACCTAACGAATGTTCTGGGAACTTTCACAGAACCAATTTTGGTATGCTGGGTAGTGTAGAGTTCAGTTGAACCTTGCTCCGCATGAATTACATACTGCCCTGCTATAGGCAACCTAACCAGAGGGCTTAGCCACGAGAGAGAATGAGTGAGGAAGGCTGCACTACAGAAATGATTTAACAACTAGAATACAACTGTGCTGGCCAGAGAAGAGGGTGTATAACAAAGGGAGTAAATTGTGAATGTTACTGTATCCCTCCATTATTTGTCCATCTGGCTCTCGGAGGCCTGCAGCATTCTGTGAGTACAACTACGTTCAACAACACACAAATAGCATTGGTCGTATAGTAGGGGTGGTTCAGTAAACTATGCTAGCTTGATGATTAGTATTCATATTTAGGGGATGAAATGGTGCTAACCATTGTGTGTATGTGTGGCAGCATCTGGCCAGTACTCTGGGGTTGGTGTGGCTATTCAGTAGGGTTGTGTTTGCACACGTATACACCACAGGAGATAAGACAACACACAAGCTTTAACATGTGTGTGTCGTCCCAGATGTGGCACATTTGGAGACATTGTTCTAGTGGGACTGTTCCTGGCATCAGTGGACTACGGGAGAAATCTACTGGGCTGGATTAGAACATAGCCTTCATTATCACCAAATGCACGCTTTTCAACCATTCGCTGCCTGCACCCGCACGCCCAACTAGCATCACCACCCTGGATGGTTCCGACCTAGAATAAGTGGACATCTATAAGTACCTAGGTGTCTGGCTAGACTGCAAACTCTCCTTCCAGACTCATATCAAACATCTCCAATCCAAAATCAAATCTAGAGTCTGCTTTCTATTTCGCAACAAAGCCTCCTTCACTCACGCCGCAAAACTTACCCTAGTAAAACTGACTATCCTACCGATCCTCGACTTCGGCGATGTCATCTACAAAATAGCTTCCAATACTCTACTCAGCAAACTGGATGCAGTTTATCACAGTGCGATCCGTTTTGTTACTAAAGCACCTTATACCACCTACCACTGCGACCTGTATACTCTAGTCGGCTGGCCCTCGCTACATGTTCATCGCCAGACCCACTGGCTCCAGGTCATCTACAAGTCTATGCTAGGTAAAGCTCCGCCTTATCTCAGTTCACTGGTCACGATGGCAACACCCACCCGTAGCACGCGCTCCAGCAGGTGTATCTCACTGATCATCCCTAAAGCCAAAACCTAATTTGGCCGCCTTTCCTTCCAGTTCTCTGCTGCCTGCGACTGGAACGAATCGCAAAAATCTCTGAAGTTGGAGACTTATCTCCCTCACCAACTTTAAACATCTGCTATCTGAGCAGCTAACCGATCGCTGCAGCTGTACATAGTCCATCGGTAAATAGCCCACCCAATTTACCTACCTCATCCCCATACTGTTTTTATTTATTTACTTTTCTGCTCTTTTGCACACCAGTATCTCTACCCGCACATGTTCATCTGATCATTTATTACTCCAGTGTTAATCTGCTAAATTATAATTATTCACTCCTATGGCCTATTTATTGCCTACCTCCTCATGCCTTTTGCACACAATGTATATAGATTATTTTTTTTCTACTATGTTATTGACTTGTTTATTGTTTACTCCATGTGTAACTCTGTGTTGTCTGTTCACACTGCTATGCTTTATCTTGGCCAGGTCGCAGTTGTAAATGAGAACTTGTTCTCAACTAGCCTACCTGGTTAAATAAAGGTGTTCTCAACTAGCCTACCTGGTTAAATAAAGGTGTTCTCAACTAGCCTACCTGGTTAAATAAAGGTGTTCTCAACTAGCCTACCTGGTTAAATAAAGGTGTTCTCAACTAGCCTACCTGGTTAAATAAAGGTGTTCTCAACTAGCCTACCTGGTTAAATAAAGGTGAAAGAAATAAAATAAATAAAAAATCATAACCCTAATCCTCAGGACTTTTGCATCAACATTATGAGTAACTGACTAAAAGCTAAAGCAGAATGAGCATTATTTATTCAATTGATGCATGTGTCATTCCAACAATGATTTATTTTTAATAAAAATAATAGTTTGATGATAAAGGATAGCAGTAGTCTCTTGAGCAAAAGCTCACTAAATGTACAGTACAACTGTTCAACGTGGATCATTTCACAGTACAACTGAAAAATTATCAAAACAATAAAATGTTTGTGCATTTATTAAGTCCTTTATCACATTTAAACGTACTATTGTTGCTTTTCCATGAAAGATCTATTTTCACTCTACCATCTAACACTAAACATTATAGTAGCTTCATAGGCCAATAGGCAGATAAAGTACAAAAGGCAGATAAAGTACATTAGCTCTCACAGTGGAACACTGTCTGTGAATACAGAAAGACCACAGTACCAATGAGCATGTAGGGATTGCATGTCCAAAATGGCCTCAAACCATACCAGAGTCAGTTAGTTCAGAGCCAGCCAAGTCTAACTGTAGCGTCTCCTCTCACTGTTATCATCTGTCAGTTCTCCTGTGTGTTGTCCTCTTCTCCCCCGGTCAGGTAGCCCCAGTCTGTGAGCAAGTCTAGTCGCTGGGCTGGGGGGGTGGAGAAGTATTTTCTCTGTTTCTGGGAGTAGGTTTGGACTGGGGGGACGATATCTCTGTAACTCCAGTCCTGTCAACACAGATTATATATTCTCTATATCCTCTTTAAATGAATCATACATAATTATATTTATTAATATGCATCATTTGCACCCATTATTGATATAGACAGTATATTGTTGCAGACCTACCTGCCATGCTATCCTTATTGTTGATCTATACTTATTAATCCAGTATATTGTAGCAGGGCTATCTGCCAACCATATTATTGATCAATAGTTATTACTATAGTATATAGTGTAAATCCTACCTGCCATCTGAGGTTAAAGTCCTCCAGTAGCTGTATCCTATCCTCCCTGGTAGGAACACAGTCTGGAGGAGCTGTCTGCTGCAGCTCCGAACCCACCTCAGACCCAACAAACACTAACATAGCTCTGATAGCAAACCAGCCCCCCAGACGCGGGTGTATACACACACCAAACATCTTCTGTAGAGGTGACAAGAGGAAGGGAGGGGGGAGAGGAAGACAAAGAGGTAGTATAAATAGTTTTATAAGTAATACAAATGACTGGCCATCTGTGAACCAAAGAACATACAGCACCCTATTTATCAATTTATTAGTAAATTAATGACTGAATAACCCCTTTGGACCTGTCACTCACCTTCTCCCCCCAGGGGTGGTCAAGTATGTCGGAGCGTTGGTAGTAGTACACAGCTCCCGCCACATGGGCAGCACTCTGGGCCAGGAACTTGGGCTTCCTGCTGGGCAGCATCTCATAGTCATAACTCACATCTACCTTCACACCTGGAAAACACTACAGGAGGGAGAGAGAGATGGGGGGGGAGGTAGAGAGGGGAGAGAGATGTGAAGTGTGGCCCAAGGGTGTGTGTATTAATTAAGTCTTGTAATGAAATATGTTTAATAACAACTAAACGGAAGCAAACAGAGTAAACGAAATGGGGAGTGACGACCTACCTGAATTTTTTTTAATACAAACTCTTTTTGTTGCAAAACCTTTTTATTTTGGAGTAAACTGTTTCAAAACGTTTTTCAACATTACTCCATCAACACCCCAGGTGTTTATGCAGTGAGTGATGCACTGGTTGCCCCCGCCCCCCCCCACCCACCTCAGAGACTGTGTTGTTGATGCAGTGTTTGACACACTGGTCTATGGGGTCTGCAGACACCCCCTTCCAGCCCCTGCTCTCCATGAAGGGCAGGAAGGCCTGTTCAAACATGGCTGGAGTGCTGAGCACCACCGCTCCCAGGGTGTCATCAGGGTAGGACAGGTGGAGAGAGGGGGGCAGGACTACATTGTACCAGCCAATCTGGGAACACATGCACAACAAAGAATACAAATGTGGGTAACTTTTGTAGCGATTGAGGGGGAACAGCCAGGAAGGGACACGTTTCAACAACCCTGTCGTTATTGGACAGATATACTATCACCTGTGCCATAAGTCCCAAACCTATTGGCAGACTACAGTCCAGTATGGTCAGCTTTTATCATTTTCATATGAACAAGGCATGGCTGAGAAAGCGTGTCCGAACTTTGAATTGGAGCTTGTCAACTTGACTAGTTTAACAATTGACGACACGTTCACTGACAGTCTGACAATATTAAAAAAAAAAGGGCCACGTTTAAAGTTTGACGCAAATTATTTTAACAAATAGCTCGAATGGAACAGCGGCCTTAACGTTACCTTCAGTGGATAAACTTCAAACCCCAACTTTGACAGATGATTACTCAAAGCTTTTCTCACATCTTCCACATTGACCGTGGGCAGCGCCATCACTGAATGTTTAAATGTGTTGGGTTGTGGGAAATAGTGTTCTCTATCACGTGACTCTCTTCCGCGTTGTAAGCATTTAATCTATCAACTACAATACCCAGAACCCATTAGGGCAACATATTATACGCAATCACGTTGAGGATTTAAAAGTGGAACAGGACAGTACGTAAGTAACTAGCTAATAATGTACATTTCTGCTCAATGTGTTAATAATGTATATTATGTTCTGTAATGTTAACCAACCTTTGAATTGTTTCATCCATCGCTGAAATATCGACCTTTAGCCAGCTTTCTGTTCATGCACTGATTGATTTGTGATTTTGAGTACTTGGTGCCAGGGGCAAATCAACTGTAAAGCGAACGTCGCCATCGTGTTCAATGTATAAACAAATCACTAGGGTGAATGTTAGCTAGCCGGTCAATCATGCATTGCAAACAATGCCTCTGACTGTCAAATTCGAACGCAACGTTAGCAACAACACAAAGGCAAGCCCAAAACAAAAGCCACCTGCAACGGTACTTAGCTAGCGACTGTTAGCTGTGTTAACTCATCTGTCAATGAAGTGTCATTGATTTGTGTTAGCCACCTCATCATCATCATTCAGCAACCAACCAACTCGTCTAGAGTTACAGCATCACACGTTGGTTATAAAATACTGGCCAATGCAATGGCTAATCTCATGCGTGTACCATATACATTTCATTTATTTGTTTATAATTTTGCTTGTTTTTAAAAATAGTTTTTACAGTACTACTGATATTGATTACTTCATTGTAGGGAAAGAGCAATAAAGGAATTTCACTGTACTTGTGTACAATAAAACTTAACTTGTTGAGATGAAAAAGTTGACAGTGGAGATGTGGGCAGAAGAACACGAATGAATACTGGATTATGTAGGGATTTAGAGGGACAGTTTGAGCAGAGCGTGGACAAGATACCCTGCAGGTAGAGGGCAAGTGCTTTAACTTTTGTGCCATAAATACTCAGACATCAGTCTTTGCACCCTTGTCCTATGGTTTGAGTAGAGCAGCCCTGACTGAGATGAACTGGGACAACCAGCTGAGCTCCATCCTCTCAGCAGCTGATGGCAGTGTTGCCAAGATGAGGGTGAGTAGCCAGTAGATGGCACTATAACATAATTATGCATACGTGGCAGTGCATTACCAAGGGCTTCATCAGAAGAGTTGACTGCTGATTCTTAGCAGTTAGCTAGATTCTAGTTTTACAGTATATGATAGAAACATTGAAGTTCATAAATACCCTATGTACTTTCCCCACTGTGTGTTGACGGGGTTCATGTTTCCCCAGGAGAGACTGACCACGCCAGGGAATTATCCAAAAGGAAGAGAAGGTGAGGGGAGATCTCTGTGGTCTTTAAGATGGCTGACTGTGACACACTTTCTCTGTTGGTGATTCCCCCTCTTTTTCTGCTCCTTCTTATCCTCTCTGTCTCTCGCTAACTCAGTAGATCTCTTTCCAGTCAGGGAGGTGGCTAGTGTGTCAAATTTTGAGCTCCCTCGCCCCCCCCCTCTCCCCAAGTCCTCCATCTCTCTCCTCCCCCCTCCCTCCTCCGCTGTGCAGTGGGCAGACCTGGCAGCCGTCCAATCACAACTGCAGATCCAGAGCCAGGTCTGTGCGTGTGCGCATACGTGTGTTCATGTGTAACTATCATTTTTATTACATAAAAGGTGCATAAATAGCCCTACATTTTAGCTAATTTCTTCTTCCTCCTACTCTTTTTTGTTCTAATGGTTGCCAGGCCATAGAGTCTCTGACCCAAAGTCTTCATGACATGGACAGAGAGAGACACTCTCAGCAGCGCCACATACAGGCACTACAAGGTACATACACCTATCATTATCACACAACACTAACATTTACTGCTCAATATACCAATCCTGATTGGTTGAGTGATTGATTTGTTGATCGAATATTGTAGATGTGTTATTCTTCTATCTCTCAGACGAGGTTCGCAGGCTGCGAGAGCAGGCGACGGAGAGGGAGAGAGAGCGGGAACAAGAAAGGGATGGAGAGAGGAGAGGGTCAGGGATGACTAGTCCAGAAGTGGAGAGAAGGATGGACCAGTGGAGGAGAGATGTGGGCCGTGAGCTCAGCACTCTGAGAAGGCACATCACCGGAGCCACATCGCAAGGCAACCTGGAGGAGAGGTGAGGGGGCAGGGTTTTACTCACCTGTGAGGTTCAGGTGATCATTATTGTATGTGTAGCCCAACACCAAATCAACCATTAGCCCTTAGTATGGACCATACCGGTTTGGTGAAAGCTGATTGTTGTCCTTTTATAGTTTCTGCTCTAAGCTGCGAAGGGAGGAGTTGGATCATTTGAGGAGAGAGGTGGACACACTCAAAACCCAGCTCAGTGAGTCTCACATACAGTCTTGTTCTCAGTTTTTTTTCTGCAGGACTACACATGTCTCAGACTCAGAGCTGTTGAGAGGGCAAGCACAGTCTCGCTTACTCCTACTCCTTTTCTTTCATCGTATGTGTGTTTGTATTTGTGTGTGTGACAGGGAGGCAGGAGGAGGACATGTTTCTTCAGCAGTCGGAGGCCAGAGAGACGAGTAGGCAGTATGAACACAGCTGCAAGGTATTCATGAATGAAGGAATTAAATTAACAATTGAATAATTAAAGAAGGTAATTTGAGTGACTTGTTTTCTCTCTGTCTCCCGACCTCTAACCTCTATACTTTGCCTTTCCCCAGACACTAGAGGAACTAACAGACAGCTACAGAAACCACAGCTTTGACCTGGCCAAGACTGTTTCTCAATACACACACACAGAGCAGGAGGTCCGCCAGATCAGGTGTGTGTGTGTGTGTGTGTGTGTGTGTGTGTGTGTGTGTGTGTGTGTGTGTGTGTGTGTGTGTGTGTGTGTGTGTGTGTGTGTGTGTGTGTGTGTGTGTGTGTGTGTGTGTGTGTGTGTGTGAGTGATGCTATCACTGTGTCCTGCAGGATAACTGTATCGGAGCTGAAGGACGAGATCAGGAGTCTGATTCTCCGGGAGAGACATCACACACCTACTGTTACACTACACACAGCAGGTAAGAGACACAATCCTACTGTTACACTACACACTGCAGGTAAGAGACACACTCCTACTGTTACACTACACACAGCAGGTAAGAGACACACACCTACTGTTACACTACACACAGCAGGTAAGTGACACACACCTACTGTTACACTACACACAGCAGGTAAGAGACACACACACATATCTACTCACTTGAGTAGTATAACCCTGTTTGTCTATTAACCCCCCCCCCCCCTCCAGTTCCAGCATTAGCTGCCTTCTCCCGCTGTAAAGATGCCAGGGGTCAAAAGGCGGAGCCAGACTCTGACTCTGACGACTTCAGTCCCACCCCCAGTCTGGCTGAGGTCAGCTCTGATGACCTGTCCTGGCTGGATGACAGAGACACAGGTATACTCACACTTTGCTCCTGTCACTGAGGAGCAGAATGAGTCCCATTATGGGTCCAGTTTGTTTCAGAGGAACAGAAAGTGTTGTAACCCTCTCCCATACACACCACACATGTATATTTGGGCTGTAGATCTAACCGTTTCAGTGACTCATCACAACATGTCTGACTCACCAAGGAACAGGAGGCTGGATTAACAGTGTACATGTGTCTGTGTGTGCATGCGTGCCTACCTGATTTGTGTGTTCGCACCATAGATCTAGCACAAAGGAAGAGTGAACTCTTGTAGTTTTTGGATGTGGGTTCATGTAAGACACACACCAGTGACCTCCATTGAAAATGTGTTATGTGACTGACTGTCACTCTGCTTTCCTGAGGAGAGGACCGAGAATCCCTCATTTCCTCTCCATCCATGTCTGCTGGTCAGCAGTTTGAGAAACGTGTGTGTGTTTGGATGGGATACTAAACACTTCCTGTAGTGTGTGTGTGTGGCATCATCTAATCTAATTATCCTGTCCGCATGTGCCTCAATTGCTCTGGGAAACATTTAGAGGTCTGATCCCAATCTCTCTTACGGGAACACTACTGCTAAAACCCTTGGGACTAGTACACACACACACACGTTGACGGTTCTTCTCTCTTTCAGCTCCTCCTCTAGCAGTACCTCGGGTACATCAGAGCTCCCATTCTGCAGGAAATGACCTCAGAGGACCAGGAAGTGGCCTGGACGATGATGATGATCTTGATGATGATGATGATGATGGAAACCTGGAGTTGGGGTCAGACAGCCCCCCCGACCTCAGCCTCAATGACCTTTGAGAGGCTTCGTCATGCCAGTGTTCTAGAATGCTATGAGTTCTTTCTTTGAGGAGTTTTTGGGCACAAACCTCAAACCCTGACTAAAGAGGATGATGAAAAGGCTGAACTCTGCTTGAGAAAAAGAAAGCACCTTATTTTAAAAACTCCTAAGTGATTATGCTCTTTTGTCTTGTGTCAGTGTTTTTTGGGAAAAGGTGTACAATAGTGTTTTGTATTACACACCAATAGTATTTAACTCAACAGTGTGGCAGCATTCTGTGATTGTCTTAATGAATTACATCTGGGGAAAGCTTTGATTTCACTGACGATATACAACTTGATGATCACTGGTGTTTTTGAGTCTAAGACCATTAGTAAAACATATGGTGGACTGATGTTTACTTTTACTATCTAAGGCTGATGCAAATCAGTGAGGTGCTCTCTGTTATTTGGTACGGTATTTTGATCTATTTACTGTAAAGTATTGAGATGCAGCCCAGGCCTCTCTTCCCTCTCGCCTTTGGACCACAGACAAGTCCTGCTGTGTAACATGAGTCGGTCTGTTTAATATTTCAGCAGTTAGAGACTGTCTAGCCAGATAACCCCTCCCCGCGAAGGGGAATGGCCCATGGAGCGAGGGACCACAGATGGGCTGGGGAGAGGGGGGTTAATGGAGGGGGCAATGGGGAAGGGGTGAGATAGGGAGGGGCTTTGGCCATAGTGATGACAAGTTTTAATGTGGATGATTCAGGGCTTTCTCTTACAGTTCTATCACACACAGCCAAGTACTAGACCGCTGCTTGTTTAAATGTTACATTGACTCACTGTACGGCCTGTAAAACAAATGTGATGATTTTGGGCTTCTGCAATAAAATTCTGGATAAAGAGCTGTAATAAAATAGTTCATTTGTTGTAGTTACTTTTGTTAGTGTGTGTGTGCGTGTCAGCCACCGCAGCCCAACAACCAAGATCTGTAATGAGAGAGGAACGAGGATGGTTTCATATCTTTAATCAAAAAACATCATCACTCCAGAATCGACGTCAAACAGTAAAACATATCAACCTTATAATACAACCAGTTAACTTTTTGGCACTTCATATAAGGGACTACTAACACATGGGTGCAAATGAACTACCATTCCACTCCACATGGAGTCAAAATGAACTACCATTCCACTCCACATGGAGTCAAAATGAACTACCATTCCACTCCACATGGAGTCAAAATGAACTACCATTCCACTCCACATGGAGTCAAAATGAACCACTCTGTTTCAACTCTGACTTAAGTCCCGTTGATGCAGATAACTGGCAAGGCAACAAACGTCAGCGGCGTCTGCAACAAACTAATCTGGTAGCCCACGCAGGAACACTAAAGCCTAGACTAAATCCGGACCGTGGAAGATCTACACTATAGCGTGATTGAAATTTAAAGGCAATGGTTCCGCATTCATGGAGACTGCATTCACGGGAAACGCAACATACGTCGGCTCAAATGGAAATGACCTTTACATTTCAATCGCGCTGTAACGCGTATCTTCAGCAGTCTGGATTTCATCTAGCCCTAAATCAGCTAACTTTGACAAACATTCAGAAATAGACATAACTATTGCTTTTCTAATTTGTTTAAAAATGTCAACTTTGAAGTCAATTATACCATGTCGTTTGATTTCAAGTCTACCTTTCTTTATGAAGTTGGAATGTAAAGTTAATTCAGAATATTATGAAATTTAGCTGGCTAACTCTTTGACCCTGCTCTGTGCCATACTCCACTGTCTGTGCCATATATACTGTCTCCAATACAGGCCTATGGCTTCAACTCAAGTCTCCCCAATAGAGGTTGGGGTAGGGAAGGAGGGAGGGGGTGTTCTTTTCTCCTGTGTGTCTAACAAACGCAGACTAACACACAGACTGCATTCCCCTCACATCAATGGAGCATTATGCTCATTATGTCACAAAAGCCTTACATTAAAGAGTTTCTCTCTCTGACCTCGTGCTATACATTTACAATGTCTGTGTTCATGGAGTAGTTTATCAGAGTCCCCTTCCCTTGAGACAGTTAATGGACTGCATGCTAATGGTAGCGGCTAGCACTGACTGACTTGGGCAACAAGTTACCCTCATGTCAAGTAGCTACACGATTAAACCAATGAATGAATTGTATTGAAAGACAACTGGCCAAATTCAGTTGGAAACACTGCTGCTGAATCTGCCCAAGGCTCTTCCTTACTAAGACATGTTAGAACATAGGTCTCGGCCTGGCTGTGAGAACTACAATAACAGACAAACCAGCCTTAGAGTTCACAACACGTGCTTTGAAATGTAGAATTCTAACAGGCATGGAATGTATTGAGCCGCCATCGAGGATGGTTTCTCTGTATTGTACTCTGTAAATAGCTCTAGTGGGGTGGAAGAGTCCATTCAGGCTTTATATAAAGATAAATGTACTAAAGATACTCAGAGAGACAACCTCCCCCTTACAAGTGTGACTGACCAGGTTTGAACCCAGGTTGTCTGCAGGCCACAAGGCTGTGTTAGCCCAATGAACTAACACCACCAGAGACTCCCAATAGAGAAACAAAATGAACAATAACAAGCAGGATCTTTAGAGAGGAACTAGTTTCCATGGAAACGCTCAACTTAAATACCCCCAAACCACACCCCCCCACCCCCACATACGCACGTGCATGCTCGCTCAACCATGCACAGACACGCACGCACACACAGACACACATACATGTCCTCTGTAACGTAAAGTGCAACCGTACTGTACAACACTATATAGCCAGGCACAAGTAGCCTCTAACTAGTGATGAAAGAGAGGATCCCTCGTTACCGAACACTCAACCAAAACACAGCTGACAGAGTGCACGCTTGAATATAGAAGGTAGAATGTAGAAGTGGGAATGCTGCTGATGGAACTTCGGATCCACATAGACCAGGAAAAGAGCTGGTCACAATCACACAGAAACCCCCTGTTGCTCACAGAGACACAAAGGTGGTGAGGGAACGCCAGGGATGCATCTCAATGGTCTAAAATGGCGCCTCCCTCTCCTCATCTCCTCCATCTGCACTGATTTGAAAACACAGGGTCGATAAAAGCAATATGGAGGATGCCTATCAGCAACTGGTTTTCACCAGTCCACGTCTCATGTCAGTGCGGATAAAAGAAAGGATATGAGGACAGGGGACAAGGATAGAAGGCCAGGTTGGACTATAGAGAGGGAGAAGGTCTGTGGGGGTCTGGCTGTTCCATCAGGTCAGACTGTGTCCTCCATCATCATCAGTAGCTGTACATAGACAGGGGAGTATCCTCCATCATATCATCCTAAACAGGGGAAAACACAACAGGATGTAAATGGTGAGCGCTGGTCAAGATGACAGGTGGTGAGTGAAGTAAACGCTAATGCTAACAATAGCTACTTAGTGTAATAACTCACAAAAGAAGACTGATGCTTACGCAAGTCTTCAGGTCTCATTAATGTTAAGTGTTACACTGTCTCTTCACCTAACCACTTGCGTTCTACTGTCTCACCATAGGCAGGTCCTGGAGCCTGCGGAACTCAGGCCGCTGATCCCGTCGTCGCAGTTTGATGAAGAGGAGCAGGGTGATGATGGCTGCAGTGACGATGAAGACGGACACTAGTCCAGCTAGGAGAGGGTCCAGGGCAGGTCCACCACTATGGAACACTGGTTCCCCTGCTCGGGTGAGGGGAACATATTATACTATATATACATGTATACCACAGGAGGTTGGTGGCAACTTAATTGAGGAGAACGGACTTGTGGTAATGGCTGTCGTGGAATTAGTGGGATGGTATCCAAAACATCCAACACATGGTTTCCATGTGTTTGATACCATTCCATTAACTCCGTTCCAGCCATTATTATGAGCCGTCCTCCCCTCAGCAGCCTCCTGTGATAGATAACATAATATATTAAAATATTAAATATATCATATTATAAAATATAAACACAAGCTATTAACAGGATGTCTTACAAAGAGAATAAGACAGACTTGATTGTAGAGGGTAGTGACAGAGAGAGCGAGCAAGCCCGGGGCTTTCTGGGCATAGGACTAAACTGACGCACCCAGTATTGAACTGGCATCCCAACAAAAGCTATGCTGTTCTTTGTTTCCCTGCACAAGTCTGCCCCACCCCACACACACACACTCCCTCCTAAACATCTAAGGGTACTATCAGCACCACCACCCCACAATCATCTCTCTGTCTGGCAAGTGACAGAGCCAGTCATGGGACTGACGACTGGACCGTTTAGGTTTAGTGTGTGTGGTTTTATTAGACCGGGGTTGGATGTCTCCCCCCTTTATACGCCAGAGAGATCATAGTATATAATATTGTGGTTGCTGCTGTTTGATAACAAATAACAAAACACTAGCAACATAACACACCCACACGCATACACAACGAATCCATCTACTCACCATCCACTACATTGAGCTGAGAGGGGATGTCGGCATGCGTTTTAGCCTGGGATGGAGGGCTGCTGGCTGGGGTGGAAGCCGGGAGAGGGGTGATGCTGGATGTCTGGGTCTGGGGCTCAGACGTAGGTAGAGCTGGGGGAGAGGTGGTGGTAGTGGTGGTGAGAAAGGGACTGAGGGGCTGTTTAGGCTGGATAGGGTTAGAGGTATCTGGGTCAGGGCTGGGGGTTGAGCTGGGCTGGGGGGCAGCGGAGGTGTTAGTTGGGTGGGTCTCAGGCCTAGTAGGGGCTGGGGAAGCGGTGGTGGTGATGGGTGAGTGAGTTTTGGAGGAATGAGGGGCATGGCTGGATGGAGTGGTGGAGTAGACAGGTGTGTGTGTTGGGATGGTGGAAGGTTTGTGAACGAGGACTGTGGTGGTGGGTGTGTGTGTAGGGGCAGTGTGGTTGTCAGAGGGAGCATCAGAGGGTTGTGCGGTTTCTTCAGTGAGGTTCTCCGGGCCAGGGGTCTTCTCAGGGATGGGAGTGGGGGCAGGGACCCCCACACTGGTGGCTAGAAGAGAGAAGAGGAAAGGTTTTTAAGTGAAATTCAATACAAAGAAAAGAAGGACCCATTAATGTATCAAGTTTGCAAATATTTGTATCAATTAGAAAAGCAATTGATAGGTGAAAAGTCACAGTCAATATCTGCATAAAAAAACATTCAACAAGAAAAAACACAGTTGAACGCACACAAACACACTCGAATTAGCTGTGTATCTTCTAACTCCCAGCCAGAGGACACAGAGGAGCGACAAGCAGCAGTGTTGTGATGAGATAATATATACCTGTAAAACCTCCCAGAGGATACAGATACAGAGAGTGGGTGAGGTGCAGGTGGTGGGGGTGTATGTTTGCAATGAGCCAATGTGTGTGTGTGTGTGTGTGTCAGGCTCCAAACTTTCTCACCTTTCTGTGCGAAATCACACTGCATTTAATCACAGCACATCTCTCCTCCTCCTCCTCTAGTTCTACACTCTGCCCTCTTCCTGTATGCCTAACAACTTGCTGTTAATTCTCTGTTAATTCTCTCATGATCTTGTTTTTTTCCCTTAAGTTCTCCCTCTTCTGTCTATCTCATTTCTCTCTTTGTGCTCTAGTTAGTAAACCCAACAGTATTCTCCTTTTAAGGACCATGTTCTGTCTTCTAGTGTGTGTGTGTGTGTGTGTGTGTGTGTGTGTGTGTGTGTGTGTGTGTGTGTGTGTGTGTGTGTGTGTGTGTGTGTGTGTGTGTGTGTGTATCATCACAGCCCAGTCACAGCTCTCCACTCTGCTTGTGCTGTATCTGACTATGTTGTGGCTTCTAAGTACCCCTGATCTAAGGTGGCATGGCTCTAAATAGACTGAGAACAAGCTGAACCATTTATCTTAAACAAATTATATGTTTAAATGTCAAATTTGAAATGGTATTTTATTAAATAATAAAGTAGTCCTCCGAACCAATACAATTCCATTCATTCTATTTTTTATCTTATACAGTACATTTACCTGGGACCTCTTTTACCACTACGACTGCTGTGTCGTTGCTACTGCTACTGCTGCTGTTGCTACTGCTGCTGTTGTTGTTGGAGAGCCCTCCATCAGTGAGGTTGCTGGCTGGCTTTGGGGAGTCTGTGCTGGGGAGGGACAGAGAGTCTGGAGGAGAGGGAGAACCTCCAGGGAGGGGTGCCTGAACAGCCCCGGACATACCTAGGGTCAGAGGTCCGTCTGAGGGAGAGGAGTGAGCACCAAGGTCCTGGCCTGGAAAAGAGAGACAATCAGGGTGACATTTTGACGTTCAGTTAATATGAGTGTGTTGCTGAAGCAAGTGCACAATAAGGAATGATGTAAGGAAAGTCATCAAATAGTATTTTCATGATCTCTGAAATAAGTCAATCTGTGAATGATGCATTTCTTCAGTCAGATAGTCCTTGTTTTCCAGAAGAATGACATATCTATTAGATCCCTTCAGGACCAGTTAGGATCATTTCTTCCAACTCCTCCTGAGAAGGGGAGGCTGCTCTATTTTTAAAGAAGTGTAGACAGAGAGGATAGATGGTCTACTGGAATAGATGGTGAGGCAGAATACAGATGTAACATGTATTATTCAACTCTGGTCTATGTCTGCTAAAGAGGAGACATTGGGGACATGCCGAGAATTGTTCCTTTTACATTTTAAAGGACTGCCGTCACGTAAAATATGCATATTCAAACACCACTATCTGTGACTGTCTGTTGCGCTGACATTTTCAGTTAAACAACACGATTCCTATGCAATTAAGGAAAGCTTGATCCAAAGTGAGCTAACATTTGGAACCCAAACAATAGCCAACCAGTAACACTCAATAACCAATTTAAGAAGATGAGCATCAGATTAGATACTTAGATTCACTAATCTCTCTTGTTCGTGTTCAATCTCTCTTGCCCTGCCTAAACAATATCTAGTCTCAACAGGCTCACTATAGTAATCAGGAAGGTTTTGTCACTGTCAGCATTGGCACCATAAAACATTGTAGTTGTTTTTTGCATGGTGACCCACAAGATGAAAAACCCCAGGTCTGTAACCACACGTTAGTGTTGAACCGTTAGGGCACATTCGTTCCAAAAGAACTGCAGAATCGTGCTGATGTAAATGGGACATTTTTAGCTTTGAGTCATGCCTGTTGTCATGCTGTATACACGGTCCAACAGTTTTATTGCAGCCAGAAAGGTCACATGTGATATCTGTCTGTCTCTCTTCTCCTCTGTCTGTCCTTCCCTCGTCCTCATTTCCATCTATCTATTCCTCTCCCCCTTTCCTTCTCACACTCCTCCTCCTCTCCTCTCCCCCCTCTATCTGATAAAGTCCAGACTACCAGTCTAATGCCATTACAAGCCAGTGACACAGTGACGTGGAGCCTCTTATTCCCCTCTCCATCACTCACACAGCTCAACACACACAATCAAACACACAGTGACGTGCACACAACATGCTGACGGCATGAAAGCCCATGCATGTACACACAAACTTTTGACATAGCTATAAAAGACCATGCACACACACACACACACACACACACACACACACACACACACACACACACACACAAACGTACACATACCAGTGTGTGAAAAGTGAGTGGCTGTACAATACTGGCCCTGTTCCCCTGCCTCATCTCTGTTAGGGCTGCTCAGGTCAAGCTGTGGGGGGAGGGTGTGTGTTGTGTCTGGGGAGCTATGAAGGGAACCACTGTTTGCCATAGAGAAACACTTTCCCCTTTTCATGCGTTACAGGGTCACACACATGAACACACACTCAGGGCGATACAGCACGCACCTGGGGAAATAACTTGACCCTTACATCTGAAAGAACAGCCAACCATTTCTCTGCTAACAGATTTGCAGTTTTCCTTTCAGCACTGGGTGTGTATCTGTGTGAGAAGCTATACTGTGGCTGTTTTCTAGACCCATATTTAGGCTATACACATTTTTATTTTATTTATCTGTTATTTTACCAGGTAAGTTGACTGAGAACACGTTCTCATTTGCAGCAACGACCTGGGGAATAGTTACAGGGGAGAGGAGGGGGGATGAATGAGCCAATTGTAAACTAGGGGTTATTAGGTGGCCGTGATGGTTTGAGGGCCAGATTGGGAATTTAGCCAGGACACCAGGGTTAACACCCCTACTCTTACGATAAGTGCCATGGGATCTTTAATGACCTCAGAGAGTCAGGACACCCGTTTAACATCCCAGCCGAAAGACAGCACCCTACACAGGGCAGTGTCCCCAATCACTGCCCTGGGAAATTGGGATATTTTTTTAGACCAGAGGAAAGAGTGCCTCCTACCGGCCCTCCAACACCACTTCCAGCAGCATCTGGTCTCCCATCCAGGAACTGACCAGGACCAACCCTGCTTAGCTTCAGAAGCAAGCCAGCAGTGGTATGCAGGGTGGTATACTGCTGGCTTAAATCTATGGACAATCAGTATAACAAGAATATGACAATGCTGCTCACTGAAATAGGCCACTTATTTACAAACACACAATCCTCCTAAGACCCTGTATTAAAAATAAACATCTGAAAAATCTGTATATACTCAGATTAAAAATGTAAATGTCAGAGTTCACATGGAATATAGCAAAGGAAACATTGTGTGCAACAGTGGCCTTTACAGAAATCCTTATTCAGGTTTTGTTTTTTCCCTGGTTTGGCCTCTGTGTAGCCTCTCCTCTCCCCCTTTTCTCTATTTCTCCTCTCCTCAATCCTCGTCACCTCCTCTCCTCTCCTACAATTGAATCTAACCAAGCTTGGTAGAAAAATGTCAGTTGACTACATGACTATAGACTAGAAGATGACTGGATGTCACTTTAGTTGACAGCATATACAGCCAACTCCAGGCTTTGACATTCAACTGACTGAGTTTCCACACTCATTTACGAGCAGCAGCAAATGCCATCCTGTGACTCTATGCTATTTCCAAGTTCATTTTAATTCCAGTTTGAAGACCTTGTGACAGCATCGTGCTGCAATTAATAAAACATTTTCAAATGTCAACCTGTGTTTCCCTGTCCTTACTTAGCTACTGAAGACTATACACTCTGCTAAGTAGAATTGAGAGTCAGAAAGAGAGAGACAGAGAAAGAGAGAGAGAGGGGTGAGAAAATAGAGAGAGAGAATGTGAGATGGCAAAAAGAAGGATGGAGGGGTCAGAAAGGGAGAGAGAGATGGGAGGGAGAGGTGAAAGGCAGAGTTGTAAGAGAAATGGAGTGTGTGTGAGGAGCTGAGATCAGGTAGAAGTAGGAGGAGGAGGAGGAGGAGGAGGAGGAAGAGCTAATACTGCAGCAATAAGTGCTCTGTACTTTTTTAAACACTAAGGCCTGTGCTGTCTCTGTATTAGATAAGCAATATGCGACTTTAGTTTTGGGCTGGCTTCATTGCTGTCAAGAAAAGGGAGACAAAAGGGAGAGACAGAGGGAGCTGGCCAGAGCACAGCTAAGAGTGTGGCAGGCACATAAATGTTTGTTCTGAACTATAAATAACTGTGATTGTTCCAAAGCCTACTCAGCCCCTCCTACTGAGTGCGCACACACACACACACACACACACACACACACACACACACACACACACACACACACACACACACACACACACATACACATACACACACACACACACACACATACACACACACACACACACACACACAGAGTATGTATATTGGATACACAAAATTGTAGAAATCGTTGGTACAATAGGATAGAGTGCTTGACCTGCAACCCTAGACCACAGTTCGAGTTGTGGTCAGGCACTGATTTGGGCCTAAATTTGCGATTTTTGGGTTGGAAAGTGTGCTAGACATCTAGGAGCCGTGGCAGACACACAGGGCATCTGTAAGAACCTTAAGTTCTAGGAACTAGGTCTTGGAACTTGGTAGGAACACACCCAGTCTGCCTGCATCCTCCCTCTGTGGTTTGACGAAACAAATATAATTGTGTGCATCTCAAGACACTAGACAAGTGTCCTGGGGTACACCCAGGGGCCGTGGTTACTCATTTTAGTTCCAGCCCAGCACTAACACCTGTTTGCCTTTGATTAGTTGAATCAGGTGTGTTACTGCTGGGCTGGAACAAAAATGTGCAACGCTGTGGGCCCTCCTTGTAGGAAAGGTTTGAGGAACACTGGTCTAAGGCAGCATCCTTTCCCCTTTCCTTCATCTGCACCATAGAGTGAACAACCATTACATTATCTATAATGTGCACAAAGATATAACACCCACGCCATGGAACCAGGGTCCAACCCTACAACCCCAATGCTTGTCCTCAGAAGATGACCCTGTATGTGTGTGTGTGTGTGTGTATGCGAGATAAAGAGACCCTAGACTGATTACAGTTAAACAGACAGTCATTATTCTGAACAATAAAAACTGATCAATAGAAATATCTAAAAACAGCTAATTGTGTGTGAGAACTACTGTATATGCTGAACTGTTTGTGAATGAAATCTCTGTTCATTGTAGCACACCAACAAGACGACTTTTAGTGGCTGGTATTGCTCAGTAACTGATTCAGAGGGAGTTACAATTATCATGGTAGGCCTACCACTTGTTAACAGTGTCATAACCTAGGCATAGACTGTCTGCATCTCTCACACACACCTACTTCTTTACTATGACTGTGAAATGTTAACTAATAATGTGAGAGACAGAGCAGACCATCAAATTAAACACAGAGAACAAATATAGGATCAGCAGATGGTTGAAAGAGAGAGAGAGAGAGCAAAGAATGACATGATGAAAATGTAAAGGTGGATTTGAAATGGCAATTCAGTATTTACCTCAAGAGGTAAGCAGTAGCAGGGATGTCAGGAAGATAGAGAGAAGAGGAAAAATAAATGGACTGAAATAACTGATAGAGGCATAACTGTATTATAAACCTACAGACACAATGACTTCGACCTACAGCAAATAAATCACATGGGCTTTTTGCTTATTCAAACAGGCCACAACTTATCCATCATGCGCACGATTAAAAAACTAAAAAGGATCTGATTGCCAGGACTACAATGTATTATGTGTGTATTTATTCTAACAACCCCCGAAACACAGAAGTGCGAATCCCAGAGCTTCTTACCTTCTACAATCGAACCCAAGCTGAGGATCAGAGCGCACAGAGCGATGAGTATTTTGGTTTCCATCGCTCTCTCCTGTGATATAACAGTAACTATTAGAACACGGATGCCGTCTCGTCCTCTTCGCAGAGGTCTATTGTAGTTCGTTCTCTGTGGCCTCCCAACTATAAATAACTGTTAGCGCGTCGGCCCTGTGGAGAGCAGGAGTGAGCTACTGTAGCTTGCTTGACGAGTCTCCGAAGTGCACGAATACAAAGTATTCTCCTAAGCGAATACAAAGTGCCACGTGTTTAGCGCAGTTATAGTTGGGTCTCCTTCCCTGCTGACTCACGAGTTCTAGCCACTGTTCCTCGGCAGTCTGACGAACACACAACGTAAAGAGATCCAAGCCGAATAGACTGATTTTCCTATTAGCCTTTGGTCAGAAAGAAGAGTGTCATCGCTGAAACCATCACTACCAGTGACACAAGTGCCAATAGAAGGGGCGTGATGGAGAGAGGGGAGGGAGGAGAACCAGGAAGGGGCACAGAGACGCCCTGAAATTACAACTCATACAGCAAATTTATCACACAGTCTGTGACAGAAATAGAGGACATGATTTTCTCTATAAAGGATGCACAGAGGCATCTATGTTCTATGGTACAGGGGAGAAAATAGGCAGAGGCATCTATGTTCTACATAATGTTCTAAGAAAATAAGCCCAATATACAAAACTTTGTTTTACTAATTTGTAGGAACATTTACATTTGTTGCCTCTCTGGAAAGATTTTTAAAAATTTGGTGTGTCTCTTTCAACTGACAAGAAATATAGTCATATTGAAAAATCCTATCTAAAAAAATCTTACATTTATCAACTAAATTGCATTTCCCACCAAGGAAATTGAAGACTACTGTCCTGTCATCAACTGACATAACTGGCTATGACATAACAGGGCGTTTTACTGTAATAAAAATGTATGCAATGTTTTCAAACAGCCACCAAGAGTCCCTGTTGCACAGTAAACCAATCTACAAAGCGACGAGAATCCATAGACTTAGCCCTCTCGTCTTGCCACATGCAAGCAACGTCAGATAGAGTGAATTTCTGTCACCTTTTCATCAACATTTAGGTAGTCTATCTTGCCTATGTATTGTTTGGAAGTAAATGCAAAACATCCATGATGTTGAATACCATAAGAGTCAAATATATGGCTCTGCTTAGGGCTATGCAAATGTATATCACTACTATAGACTTTAAAATTCAAGACTGGAACATACGTAAAAATATACCATGAAAGATTTTCATACAATTTTAATGCATCATAATTTGTCTTTATAAAACGATCACTGCTTTGAAAGCAGGGCCGTGGCAGAGGGAAAGATAAGTGGCGTAATAGCTTATCATTGGCTGTGGGGACAGTGACGTTACGGAGGCTGAAGTCGGTAGCTGGCAGTATCTGCATTATTTCTACCGTCGTAGCAAAGACAGAGACAATATACAGGATATTTAGCCAGTAACAAGTAACACACATTTCTAATGCCAACGCATGTTTGGATATGAATTAAAAAGGTAGGTTTAACTAGCTCCGTAGGTTGTCTTTACAGACACATTTTCAAGAGAGTAACAAGATGCTTTGCTAGCTAGCTTGTCCCCAGACATACAGAATAATCGGGGCCCACAGAGGCCGGTCAGCTAACAAGGTTTAGCTTCAGAAGCTAAAGTTATTTAGCTAACACAGAAGAGCCAGTCATCCAAATCGTGGTTACAGACATTTGACTAGTGCCGCGTTCTGTAGCTATCCAGACAGCTAGCAAGCTAAAGAAGCGGCTCCGTCTTTTATTGACAGACAGACCGGTTGGGCTAACATGGAGACGTCGGGGAGAATAACAACCACGCCAGATGCCCACGACTTCACAGTGGAAAACGTGGAAAAGGTAAGAATCTTAATCTATGGACAAATTCACCAATCGAACAAGTATAATCAAAATATCAGATGTGTGTAGACACGTGTTTTTCAAGAATGAATTTTCAATGGGGTAGTTATAATGGTAGGGGGTATAGCTTTCCACATATACAGTATCATGACATGAGTTTATCAGCTAACCGTGGTGTAACAAACAAGTTGTTTTTTGTCTTTGCACTGAATGAGACCAGCTAGTCTTTGCAGCTGAAACGTCAACAATAGCAAGTCTTTATTCTGTCCCCTTGCCTGTGTATTCCCCTCACCATTGGTGGAAAAAGACAGTCACTCAAGTAAAATAGTGCTTGAGTAAAAATATTTTTGTTCTAAATATACTTAAGTGTCAAAAGTAAATGTATAAATCATTTCAAATTCCTTATATTAAGCAAAGCAGACGGCACCATTTTCTTGTTTTTAAAATGTACATATAGCCAACACTCAGACATCATTACAAAAGATGCATTGGTGTTTAATGAGTCTGCCAGATCAGAGGCATTAAGGATGACCACGTGTTTTCTTGAAAAGTGCTGAATTGGACCATTTTCCTGTCCTGCTAAGTAATCAAAATGTAATGAGTACTTTTGGGGTCAGGTAAAAGTACATTAGTTTCTTTAGGAATGTAGTGAAGTCAAAGTTGTCAAAAATATAAATAGTAGGGTAAAGTACAGATACCCCCCAAAACTACTTAAGTGGTACTTTAAAGTATTTTTACTTAAGTACTTTACACCAATGCCCCTGACTAATCTAAACCAATAGCTATGACTGGAGGGCTGGTCTCTCTGTATAATTGACTCAGGGCGATACATCTGTCCTCCTCTCACCCTGTCTGTGTGATGCACTACATCATCCAAACTACTCTGGTGAAGGTTGTTGTGACTGAATGTAGGCTAGAAGAAAAGGGTACAGTGGAGTGCATTGTGTATACAGTGCAGAATATCAAACAAAAAGTAGAACTAAGTACTATTTGGTTATGTCGAGGTCTAGAATGTAACAGAATGTAATTTCTTGCTGTTTGGGGTTTTAGGCTGGGTTTCTGTATAGCACTTTGTGACATCGGCTGATGTAAAAAGGGCTTTATAAATACATTTGATTGATTGTACAGAAAGAGATGAGGCAAAGCACTCTACTAGGGTTTTAAATGCCTTTATTTCTATGGCATGTGTCTGCCCACTTGAGATTATTTCTCTGATTATGTAATTTCTAGTAGTCTATGTAGAGAGTTATGCTTTCTGTCCACATTAATCTTCCTAACATGTCTTACACACACTGTATCTATTCCTCTTCATCTGTCACAGATGAAGGATTCATCATCAATATCTAGAACATCTAAAGCTGTTTAATGAATCCACAGCAGCTGATGTGTGTGTGTTCCGTATATACCGCCACAGGGAATTAACTTTTTTAATATGCAGCAGAACACAAACCTCAAGGCAAGTTTTGATGAAGTGTGTACTGGAGCCTGGTGACAGTTGGTGTCCTCAGTGCTTAGGAGGACAGAGGAGATATTTTTGTACTATGTTGCACAATGCTGGTGGTCAATAAGATGGCAGGATCCATCTCTCCCTCTCGCTCCCTGTGTCTCACTTGCTTGCCTTTGTCTAGACATCTTATTTTCTTTCTCTTAACTCCCCTTCACCATCCTTCTGTTCTCATTTTTGTGTGATCCCCCCTCAGTACCTCTGCAGACAGTCCTGCTACTGTGATCTTCTTACAATATTATGCTGCCTGTTTGTCTTTGTCTGTCCTTCCATCCTGTCTGTGTCCCTCTGTCTGTCCCTCTGTCTGTCAATCTGGTCTAAATTCTGAGAAAGATCAAATGTTTGTGTGCATTACAGTCCATGAGTCTTTTATCAGGCCTGGCTAATTGTGTCCCCATACTGCTGTGCAGTGGAGTTCTCAGCTAATGATTAGCCAGCTGGGAGCGAGAGAGAGAGAATTTTGGTACTGGAGGTCATTATAACCACCAGACAACTCTCCATCTCTGTCATCTAAGGTGTGTGTGTTGGCATGCTGTGGCTGCTAGGTTTCTGTGATGAATCTCCCTGTTGCTGGGTGGCTGGTGACCAGGGCCAGAGGGGACGATAGGGGGTTGGTGGAGAGGGGGACGTGTGAGACAAAGAAATTGGATGAGATGGAGAAGCGAGTTGGACGGAGGTTGGGAGAGGGTGGGGGTAATGTCTGACATTGACTGTAAAGAAAGGAGGGAGTGTGGGAGGGGGGATTCGACTGTCTTTATTAGAGAGACAGTGGAAGGGAGTATGAGAAAGAGGGAGGGGAGGAGGGGATATGCGACAGTCATGATTAAGAGAGGGAGAGAGAGGTATGGAGAACAGGAGAGATGGGCAGATGCAGTGATAAAAGTGGAGGGAGAGGAAATTGAAGTGCAGGGGGAGAGGGAGAAAGGTGTGGCTGCGTTTCAATAGATACAGGTGGCTCCTTCTCATTGGCCCTTTTCTGATTCACACAATATATAGCTAGAGTGTGTCTCAATTGTGTGTAGCTTCCTCTCTGTTTCCTCTACTTAATCTCCTTGTCTCCTCTCGTACTGCTGTGAATAGGGAAAACTAGGCCGGTGAAAGCAGTCGTTGGCCGGAAGGTGTCCACCATATGTGCTGTTGTTTTCAGATAGATGCAGATGAGAGAGACGAGACGAGGAATGGAAGGAGAGCAAAACACTGTAGACCAGGGCTCTCTCTCTCCATCCCTGTTTCTGGAGAGCTACTGTCCTGGAAGTTCTCTCTCCATCCCTGTTTCTGCAGAGCTACCGTCCTGTTCACTCCAACCATAATCTAGCGCACCTGATTTGAGTAATTAGCTGGTTGATAAACTGAATCTGGACGGTTCTGATTTAGAATATGTGGACAATTACAAATACCTAGGTGTCTGGTTAGACTGTAAACTCTCCTTCCAGACTCACATTAAGGATCTCCAATCCAAAATTAAATCTAGAATCGGCTTCCTGTTTTGCAACAAAGCATCCTTCACTCATGCTGCCAAACATACCCTCGTAAAACTGACCAACTTACCGATCCTTAACTTTGGCGATGTCATTTATAAAATAGTCTCCAACACTGTATTCAGCAAACTGGATGCAGTCTATCACAGTGCCATCCATTTTGTCACCACATCCCCATATACTACCCACCACTGTGACCTGTATGGTCTCGTTGGCAGGCCCTCTCTTCATATTCGTCGCCAAACCACTGGCTCCAGGTCGTCTATACGTCTGCCTTATCACAGCTCACTGGTCACCATAGCAGCACCAACCCATAGCACGCGCTCCAGCAGGTATATTTCACGGGTCACCCCCAAAGCCTATTCCTACTTTGGCTGCCTTTCCTTCCAGTTCTCTGCTGCCAATGACTGGAACAAATTGCAAAATTCACTGAAGATGGAGACTCATATCTCCCTCACTAACTTCAAGCATCAGCTGTCAGAGCAGCTCACAGATCATTGCACCTGTACATAGCTCATCTGTAAATAGCCCATTCAACTACCTCATCCCCATATTTGTTTTGTTTTTTCTCCTTCGCAACCCAGTCTCTCTCCTTGCACATTTATCTTCTGCACATCTATTGTTTAATTCTTCACCACTACAGCCTATTTATTGCCCTACCTCCCTAATCTTACCTAATTTGCACACACTGTATGTAGACTTTTCTATTGTTATTGACTGTACGTTTGTTTATTCCATGTGTAACTCTGTGTTGTTTGTGTCGCACTGCTTTGCTTTATCTTGGCCAGGTCGCAGTTGTAAATGAGAACTTGTTCTTAACTGGCCTACCTGGTGAAAAATAAATAAATCAGGTTAGTTACAACTGGGGTTGGATTGAAAACCTACAGGATGGTAGCTCTCCAGAAACAGGGTTGGAGAGCCCTGTTGTACACTGTTGAGATGTACATTGAGTGTACAAAACATTAGGAGTACCTTCCTAATATTGAGTTGCACCTCCCCTTTGCTCTCAGAACAGCCTTGATTTTTTGGGGCATGGACTCAACAAGTTGTTGAAACGTTCCACAGGGATGCTGGCCCATGTTGATTCCAATGCTTCCCACAGTTGTCAAGTTGGCTAGATGTCCTTTGGGTGATGGACCATTCTTCATACACACCGGAAACTGTTGAGCGTGAAAAACCCAGCAGCGTTGCAGTTCTTGACACAAACCGGTGCGCCTGGCACCTACTACCATACCCTGTTCAAAGTTAATTAAATATTCTGTCTTGCCCATTCACCCTCTGAATGGCACACTTACACAAGCCATGTCTCAAGGCTTTAAAATCCTTCTTTAACCTGTCTCTTCCCCTTCATCTACACTGATTTGAAGTAGATTTAATGACATCAATAAGGGATCAAAGCTTTCACCTGGTCAGTCTGTCATGGAAAGAGCAGGCGTTGCTAATGTTTTGTACAGTCCGTGTAGACCTAGTCTCCCAGTAGGTACCTATAACAGCTGAGTTCAATGCACACTCAAACATCTCTTCAGTCTCAAACAGCAAATCGATTGAAAGCTAAATTGTGCTTCCCAAAAGTGGATAAGAAGAGGAGAGCAAATTGATACAGAAGTCCGCTCTCTCTCGTGTGTGAGCGTGTGCGTTATGGAGAAGTAGGTTCCTGGCCCTGTCTTGGTTCCACCAGTACAATAGCCTTTGTCCCAGCTGTCTGTGTGTATGTGCCCAGCACAATTCCTTTGTGTGTGTGTGTGTGATAATAACGGATACTGTGGCCAGGCAGTCTGGATATACACTACCGGTCAAAAGTTTTAGAACACCTACCCATTCAAGGGTTTTTGTTTATTTTTACTATTTTCTAGAATAAGAAGTGAAGACATCAAAACTATGAAATAACAGATATGGAATCATGTAGTAACCACAAAAGTGTTAAACAAATCAAAATATATTTGAGATTCTTCAAATAGCCACCTTTTACACACGCTTGGCATTCTATCAACCAGCTTCATGAGGTGGTCACCTGGAATGCATTTCAATTAACAGGTATGCCTTCTTAAAAATTAATTTGTGGAATTTCTTAATGTGTGTGTTTAACACTTTTTTTGGTTACTACATGATTCCATATGTGTTATTTCATAGGTTTAATGTCTTCACTATTCTACAATGTAGAAAATAGTAAAAATAAAGACACCCTTGAATGAGTAGGTGTTGTAAAACTTTTGACCAGTAGTGTATATCCTTTCCAAAGATAATCCAGTTAGTGTGTTATTACATCTGTTACCCAACATAGAGTTAGCCTAGACCACCTCATCTCATCCCATTGGATGGCTGCCTGCCTGGGTGGACCTGGTGCCAGCACCATAAAGCTAACGCCTAACCAGTCCCTTTCTGTGAACAATGAAGACAGAGAGGTACTGACACACACACACACACTGAGGGGTAGAAAGCGCGAGGGTGGGAGAGAAAGGAACCAACTACTGAGATACACAGACAGAGAGAATACAGAGAGAGCAGGGTGGTGGAATGTGATACTGAAACCAGAGTCATTGTGATGTGTAGAGAGAGAGAGAGAGATGGTGTTGTGCTATTTCAGTGCATGATTGATATGAGAGAATTAGAGCACTTCCAGTTGAGCATGACGTCACAACCCCCTCCCTTCCGTTATCGATGGTTGTTTCTTATTTTGGAGTCTGGAGCAGGTGCTAAATCTCATATCGTCATACCTGGTTGTGGTTGGATATCAGTATTCTCAATGGCAACCAAGTAATGATCATTCAATGGTCGTGAAGCTTTACTAATTGTGTTTTCATCTTTTTCTGGCTGGGATGCCATCGTCATTGGCAACATGGGAGTTAAACAAATATATGTATCTCTGCGCAGACTTCAGACACAGTCAACAACCAACCGCCCATGCCCCTACACACACACACACAGGCAAGCACGCATGCACACAGAACATCCCAGCTTTATTCATTCATCAGTTCCCCTCCTCCTTCTGCATGTTATTTGATCTCCATTTCACATCATTAATATAAATATGAACAGTTCTGATGATATAAGATGACATAGATCTAATCAATAATGATGATTGATTTATCCAGTCAGACATGGATCAATATCCTGTCTTTTCAAGAAAAGTCCCTTAGCAGGGCTCTGTCTGTCCCCCAGGAATGGTACAACATGACACAGGCAGTACATTACAGTAACTTGACTGGATATCAAAACCCAGACTGCTGTGTGACTCCAAACCTGTCAGCTTGCTGAGCTAATGCCTAGTCGCTAGATCTGAAGACTACAATGAGTCTTCAGGTCTCAGTTTACTGAACCTCCTCTAGTCTACATTAGTCTGCAGCACCCTCACTGTACAATGGTTGGGAGCAGATTTACTGTGTGGCTGGTTGCACCTGCATGCTATTCCCCTAGGGGCAGTACATTTTTTAAAACATTTTTTTTTTAAATGTCACCTTTATTTAACAAGGTAGGCCAGTTGAGAACAAGCAGTGCGACACAAACAAAAGCATGGTCAATAACACAATAGAAAAGTAATATTCATGAGACATTCATATTTATTTTTAAATAGCAGGTGCTGTTTCTGAACTGCAGCAGTGCCAACTATTAGACCCTATACATACAGGTAGGCTAGCCTATTTTTAAGCAATAAGACAGAAGGGGGGGTGTGGTATATAACCTAAAAACCACGGCTAAGGGCTGTTCTTTACATGACGCAAGTCTAATATATATATATATATATATATATATATATATATATATATATATATATATATATATATATATATATATATATATATATATATATATATATATATATATATATATATATATATATATATATATATATAAATAAATAAATAAATAAATAAATAAATAAATAAATAAATAAATAAATAAATAAATAAATAAATAAAAAAAAAGAGTTCTTAACAAGGTGTGTGTTTTTTTTACCCTCGCAGGTGTCGTCTCCTTCAGACATGAGCTCGTCGTCAGAGCAGATGTTGAGCACGTTACCTTGATACAGCCCTTAGCCGTGGTATATTGGCCATATACCACAAATCCTGAGGTGCCTTATTGGTATTATAAACTGGTTACCAACGTAATTAGAACAGCGAAAACGTTTTTTTTTTTTTTGTCATACCTGTGGTATATTCTAATAAAAAGCAAGAACTGGCGCACACCCAGAGATAATTATTTAGTGTACAGGTGCTGACTAACAGAGATAATTATTTAGTGTACAGGTGCTGACTAACAGAGATAATTATTTAGTGTACAGGTGCTGACTAACAGCGAATAAATTGAAAGCTATAAAAATAGAGTGAAGAAGGCACAGTGATGACGAAACGTTGGTGTTTTACCCAATAAATTACTGGGAGTTTTTTATATATATGAGTTTGCTACTCTATTTCTTTTTTATACCCAGGGTATAATAGGATGCCACCTTTCCAACAAGTCAGTTCGTCTAATTTCTGCCCTGCTAGAGCTGACCCAGTCAACTGTAAGTGCTGTTATTATGAAGTGGAAACTAGAGGTCGACCGATTAATCAGCATGGCTGATTAATTAGGGCCGATTTCAAGTTTTCATAATCAATAATCAACATTTTTTTTCGCCGATTACATTGCAATCCACAAGGAAACTGCGTGGCAGGCTGACCACCTGTTACGCGAGTGCAGCAAGGAGCCACGGTAAGTTGCAAGCTAGCATTTAAACTTCTCTTTTAAAAAACAATCAGTCTTCACATAATCACTAGTTAACTACACATGGTTGATGATATTACTAGTTTAACTAGGTTGTCCTGCGTTGCATATAATCAATGCTGTGCCTGTTAATTTATCTTCGAATCACAGTCTACTTCAACTTCGCCAAACAAGTGATGATTTAACAAAAGCGCATACGTGAAAAAAGCACAATTGTTGCACAAATGTACCGAACCATAAACATCAATGCCTTTCTTAAATTCAATACACAAGTATATATTTTTAAACCTGCATATTTAGTTAAAATAAATTAATGTTAGCAGGAAATATTAACTAGGGAAATTGTGTAAATTCTCTTGCATTCAGTGCAAGCGGAGTCCGGGTTTTTGCAGCAGTTTGGGCCGCCTGCCTCGTTGCGAATTGTGTGAACACCATTTCTTCTTCCTAACAAAGACCGTAATTAATGAAGTTTACATACACTTAGGTTGGAGTCATTAAGACTTGTTTTTCAACCACTCCACAACCTCTTTGGGCTGCAATCCCGTTAATGGGATGATATGACAACAGCCAGTGAAAGTGCAGGGCGCCAAATTCAAAACAACAGAAATCTCATAATTAAAATTACTCAATCATACATGTATCTTATACTGTTTTAAAGGTAGTCTTGTTGTTAATCCCACCACAGTGTCCCATTTTCAGTATGTTAATCCCACCACAGTGTCCCATTTTCAAATAGGCTTTACGGAGAAAGCACCACAAACAATTATGTTAGGTCACCACCAAGCCACAGAAAAACAGCCATTTTCTTAGCCAAAGAGAGGAGTCACAAAAAGCACAAATAGAGATAAAATGAATCACTAACCTTTGATGATCTTCATCAGATGACACTCATAGGACTTAATGTTACACAATACGTGTATGTTTTGTTTGATTTATACATTGGCGCATTACATTCACTAGTTCCAAAAACATCCAGTGATTTTGCATAGCCACATCGATTCAACATAAATACTCATCATAAATGTAGATGATAATACAAGTTATACACATGGAATTATAGATATACCTGTCCTTAATGCAACCGCTGTGTCAGATTTCAAAAATACTTTATGGAAAAAGCAAACCATGCAATAATCTGAGACGGCGCACAGAACAATCAAGTCAAATTAGCCGCCATGTTGTAGTCAACATAAACCATAAATTACATGCTAAATATTCCCTTACCTTTGACGTTCATCAGAATGCACTCCCAGGAATCCCAGGTCCACAATAAATGCTTGATTTGTTCGATAATGTCTGTTATTTATGTCCAATTAGCTACTTTTTCCAAACGATCGTTCTGGTCAGCGTTACGTCGGACAAAAACTTAAAAAAGTTATATTACAGGTCGAAGAAACATTTCAAACTAAGTACAGAATCAATCATTAGGATGTTTTTATCATTAATCTTCAATAAAGTTCCAACCGGAGTATTCCTTTGTGTCTTGAGGAGCCATGGAATGCAGGTCGCGATCATGTGAAATGCACATGACCAGGATATAGCTGACTGCCAGACACCTGATTCATTCTGCTGTCATTCAGTCCCACCACACAGTAGAAGCCTCATTCAAATTTATATAGATGGTTGACATCTAGTGGAAGCCCTAGGAAGTGCAATTTCATTAATATCTCAAGGGGATTTCAATGGGAACTGTGTTGAATACATACAAACCTCAGATTTCTCACATCCTGTTTTGATTTCTCCTCAGGTTTTTGCCTGCCATATTAGTTATGTTATACTCACAGATATCATTCCAACAGTTTTAGAAACTTCAGAGTGTTTTCTATCCAATACTAATAATACTATGCATATATTAGTGACTGAGGAGCAGGCCGTTTACTTTGGGCACCTTATTCATCCAAGCTACTCAATACTGCCCCCCAGCCATAAGAAGTTTTAACAAACTATAGTTTTGGCAAATCGGTTAGAACATTTACTTTGTGCAAGACACAAGTCATTTTTCCAACAATTGTTTACAGACAGATTATTTCACTTATAATTCACTGTATTACTATTCCAGTGGGTCAGAAGTTTTCATACACTAAGTTGACTATGCCTTTAAACAGCTTGAAAACAATGTCATGACTTCAGATGCTTCTGATAGGCTAAATTACATTTGAGTCAAATTTAAGGTGTACCTGTGGATGTATTTCAAGGCCTACCTTCAAACTCAGTGCCTTTTTGATTGACATCATGGGAAAATCTAAAGATACCAGCTAAGTCTTCAGAACAAAAAATTGTAGACCTCCATAGGTCTGGTTCATCCTTGGGAGCAATTTCCAAATGCCTGAAGGTACCACGTTCGTCTGTACAAACAATAGTGCACAAGTATAAACACCATGGGACAACGCAGCCGTCATACCGCTCAGGAAGGAGACGCGTTCTGTATCCTAGAGATGAACGTACTTTGGTGCGAAAAGTGCAAATCAATCCCAGAACAACAGCAAAGGACTGTTTGGCCATAATGACCATCGTTATGTTAGGAGAAAAAAAGGGGAGGCTTGCAAGCCGAAGAACACCATCCCAACCGTGAAGCAAAGGGGTGGCAGCATCATGTACACTGCTTTGCTGCAGGAGGGACTGGTGCATTTCATAAAATAGATGGCATCTTGAGGAGGGAAAATTATGTGGATATATTGAAGCAACATCTCAAGACATCATTGGTCACAAATGGGTCTTCCAAATGGACAATGCCCCCAAGCATACTTCCAAAGTTGTGGCAAAATGTCTTAAGGACAACCTAGTCAAGATATTGGAGTGTCCATCACAAAGCCCTGACCTCAATCCTATAGAACAGTTTTGGGCAGAACTGAAAAAGCGTGTGCGAGCAAGGAGGCCTACAAACCTGACTCAGTTCCACCAGCTTTGTCAGTAGGAATGGGCCAACATTCACCCAACTTTTTGTGGGAAGCTTGTGGAACGCTACCCGACACGTTTGACCCAAGTTAAACAATTTAAAGGCAATGCTACCAAATACTAATTGAGTGTACGTAATCTTCTGACCCTCTGGGAATGCTATGAAATAAATAAAAGCTGAAATAAATCTTTCTCTCTACTATTCTGACATTTCACATTCTTAAAATAAAGTGGTGATCCTAAGACAGAGAATTTCTACTAGGATTTAATGTCAGGAATTGTGAAAAACTGAGTTAAAATGTATTTGGCTAAGGTGTATGTAAACTACCGACTTCAACTGTAACATTGAATGTTGTGCATTCAATACAGTTCTGTATTTCACTGAAAGAATAAATGTTTTATTTCCGAAATGATAGTTTCCGGATTTGACCGTATTAATGACCTAAGGCTCCTATTTCTGTGTGTTTATTATATTATAATTAAGTCTATGATTTGATATTTGATAGAGCGGTCTGACTGAGCGGCGGTTGGCAGCAGCAGGCTCGTAAGCATTCATTCAAACAGCACTTTCCTGCATTTGCCAGCAGCTCTTTGCAATACTTGAAGCACATCACTGTTTGACTTCAAGCCTATCAACTCCCGAGATTAGGCTGGCAGTACTATAGTGCCTTTTAAGAACATCAAATAGTCAAAGGTATATGAAATACAAATGGTATAGAGAGAAATAGCCCTATAATTCCTAAAATAACTACAACCTATACATCTTAACTGGGAATATTGAAGACTCATGTTAAAAGGAATCACCAGCTTTCATATGTTTTCATGTTCTGAGCAAGGAACTTAAACTTGAGCTTTTTACATGCACATATTGCACTTCTCCAACACTCTTTTTGCATTATTTAAACCAAATTGAACATGTTTTATTATTTATTTGAGACTAAATTGATTTTATTTATCTATTATATTAAGTTAAAATAAAAGTGTTTATTCAGTATTGTTGTAATTGTCATTATTACATATATAAATCGGCCAATTTAATCGGTATCGGCGTTGAAAAATCATAATTGGTCGACCTCTAGTGGAAACGTCTAGGAGCAACAATGGCTCAGCCTCGAAATGGTAGGCCACACAAGCTCACAGAAAGGGGACCTCCGAGTGATGAAGCACGTAGAGTAAAAATCGTCTGTCCTCGGTTGCAACACTCACTACCAAGTTCCAAAATGCCTCTGGAAGCATCCACGCGTTGGCTGGAGTGGTGTTAATCTTGCCGCCTTTGGACCCTGGAGCTGTGGAAACGTGTTTTCTGCAGTGCTGAATCACGCTTCACCATCTGGCAGTTTGACGGACGAATCTGGGTTTGGCAGATGCCAGGGGAATGCTACTTGCCCAAATTCATAGTGCCAACTGTAAAGTTTGGTGGAGGAGGAATAATGGTCTGGGGCTGTTTTTCATGGTTCGGGCTAGGCCCCCCTTCCAGTGAGGGGAAATCTTAACGCTACAGCATCCAATGACATTCTAGACGATTCTGTGCTTCCAACTTTGTGGCAACAGTTTGGGGAAGGCCCTTTCCTGTTTCAGCATGACAATGCCCCCGTGCACAAAGTGAGGTCCATACAGATGTGGTTTGTCGAGATCGGTGTGGAAGAACTGGACTGGCCTGCACAGAGCACTGACCTCAACCCAATTGAATACCTTTGGGATGAATTGGAATGCCGACTGCGAGCCAGGCCTAATCGCCCAACATCAGGGCACGACCTCATTAATGCTCTTGTGGCTGAATGGAAGCAATGTTCCAACATCTAGTGGAAAGCCTTCCCAGAAGAGTGGAGGCTGTTAAAGCAGCAAAGGGGGACCAACTCTATATTAAGGGCCTTGATTTTGGAATGAGATGTTCAACAATCATGAGTCCACATACTTTTGGTCATGTAGTGTATCTAGCGGTTTCTGTGTGCTATCTGAGAGCCTGTTACTTGAGTAGTGGGCAGATGGATAATCTGACTGCCGCACAGAGTCGCTTTCACCTGCAGCCCAGTACTTCCTCCTGGCTCCTTCTACACTTTGCTTTTAATGTTTCCTCTCTTCCACTCTCTCTGACACACACACACTGGGAGAGTACCAGTATAGTAGCTAGTTCTTTCAGAGCCTAAGTACCTCCATCTGTGATGTGTGTGTGTGTGTGTGAGACCAAATGGAGAGACTGCTGCAGACAGACAAAGGGGTGTTCTTCACCTGCAGCCTCCCGTCTCGCTCCCTCTGTCTCTGCATCAGGAGTGGATGATCAGATCCCTGACAGATCTGATCTCTGGTGGCTAATGAAACAGTTGAAGCAACATTACAGCTGCTAGTTGGATGCATCTGGCTGGCTGTAGTGAGATGGGTCTATGTACGACACACACACAGGCGTGCAGTCTGGAGTGTGTCCCTGGGATGAGAAGTCTCCTTAGATCACACAGTGGACAGCAGTAATGATCTGCCTTAGCTTTGAACTCTGGAAAATCACAGCTTCGTTTAGAAATGGCGAGATGAAGGGACGAGATGAGAAAGAGAAGAAGGGAGGGAAAAATGACGGCAGGCACAGAGCGACGGAGTTGATGAGGAATGAGCGTGATGAGAGATTTCAGTAAAGACACTGCTCCTCAGTAGAGGTTGCTTGATCTGGGCAGATTCACTATTGGAGCAGCTGAGGTGTGTGTGTGTGTGTGTGTGACAGAGAGCGGTGTTTCAGCGTGGAACAGCAGAGGACTGGAATATGAGTCACGCTGTGATCTCTGACACACACAACCCAAAACCTACTGTGTGTATCGACGCTGAGGGATGATTTCAAAGGAAACAAAGGGACCCTGCACAGATGTTTATCCTTTCAAATGTTTCTCTCTATTCAACAATGATGTCAACCCACACTAGCTTTTGGTCAAGGTGCTAGGGAGGATACACGCTAGATACAGTATGTAACTGGAGACGATACTCTCTGTATTGGTGTTCTATAACGGCAGTCAGTCATACTAGAGTCTCCATACAACCTGCTGAGTCAGTTACTACTGGAGAGGAAGGGAGGATAGAGGGATGGAGGAAGCACTTTGTGACATCTGCTTATGTAAAAAGGACTTTATAAATATATGCAATTGATTGAGCATGTTTGAAGATGTGAGCATGGAGAAGGATAAAGGAGGGATGGAGTGAGCATGGAGAAGGATAAAGGAGGGATGGAGTGAACATGGAGAAGGATAAAGGAGGGATGGAGTGTACATGGAGTAGGATTAAGGAGTGATGGAGTGAGCATGGAGAAGGATAAAGGAGGGATGGAGTGAACATGGAGAAGGATAAAGGAGGGATGGAGTGAACATGGAGAAGGATAAAGGAGGGATGGAGTGAGCATGGAGAAGGATAAAGGAGGGATGGAGTGAACATGGATAAGGATAAAGGAGGGATGGAGTGAACATGGAGAAGGATAAAGGAGGGATGGAGTGAACATGGAGAAGGATAAAGGAGGGATGGAGTGAACATGGAGAAGGATAAAGGAGGGATGGAGTGAACATGGAGAAGGATAAAGGAGGGATGGAGTGAACATGGAGAAGGATAAAGGAGGGATGGAGTGAGCATGGAGAATGATAAAGGAGGGATGGAGTGAGCATGGAGAATGATAAAGGAGGGATGGGGTGAGCATGGAGGAGGATAGAGGAGGGATTGGGTGTGCATGGGAGGAGGAGGGATGGAGTGGGCATGGAGGGGGATAGAAGGACGGGGTGAGGATAGAGGAGGGATGGAGTGAGCATGGCGGAGGATAGAGGAGGGATGGGCTGAGCATGGATGAGGAGGGATTGGGTGTGCATGGGAGGAGGGATGGAGTGAGCATGGAGGGGGATAGAGGAGGGATGGGGTGAGCATGGAGGAGGATATAGGAGGGATAGAGTGAGCATGGAAGAGGATAAAGGAGGGATGGGGTGAGCATTGAGGAGGATATAGGGATGGGGTGAGCATGAAGGAGGAGGGATGGAGTGAGCATGGAGGAGGATAGAGGAGGGATGGGGTGAGCATTGAGGAGGATAGAGGGATGGGGTGAGCATGAAGGAGGATAGGGGGATGGGGTGAGCATGGAGGAGGATAGAGGAGGGATGGGGTGAGCATGGAGGAGGATAAAGGAGGGATGAGGTGAGCATGGAGGAGGATAGAGGAGGGATGGGGCGTGCATGGAGGAGGAGGGATGGAGTGAGCATGGAGGAGGATAGAGGAGGGATGGGGCGTGCATGGAGGAGGAGAGATGGAGTGAGCATGGAGGAGGATAGAGGAGGGATGGGGTGTGCATGGAGGAGGAGGGATGGAGTGAGCATGGAGGAGGATAGAGGAGGGATGGGGTGTGCATGGAGGAGGGATGGAGTGAGCATGGAGGAGGATAGAGGAGGGATGGGGTGAGCATGGAGGAGGATAGAGGAGGGATGGGGTGAGCGTGGAGGAAGATAGAGGAGGGATGGGGTGTGCATGGAGGAGGGATGGAGTGAGCATGGAGGAGGATAGAGGAGGGATGGGGTGAGCGTGGAGGAGGATAGAGGAGGGATGGGGTGGGCATGGAGGAGGATGAAGAAAGAACATGGCCAACTGTATTCCTCTTAGGAAGCATCTGTTTCCTAGTGTTCAGCCAGTCTGTTTCAGAGGATAAGAACCCAATGTTGCTAAACTACATAGAAACACTAACGTTAAAGTTCTAAATGACATACAGTATACAGTGGGGCAAAAAAGTATTGTCAGCCACCAATTGTGCAAGTTCTCCCACTTAAAAAGATGAGAGGCCTGTAATTTTCATCATAGGTACACTTCAACTATGACAGACAAAATGAGAAAAAAAATCCAGAAAATCACATTGTAGGATTTTTTATGAATTTATTTGCAAATTATGGTGGAAAATAAGTATTTGGTCAATAACAAAAGTTTATCTCAATACTTTGTTATATACCCTTTGTTGGCAATGACAGAGGTCAAGTCTTCAAGGTTTTCACACACTGTTGCTGGTATTTTGGCCCATTCCTCCATGCAGATCTTCTCTAGAGCAGTGATGTTTTGGGGCTGTTGCTGGGCAACACAGACTTTCAACTCCCTCCAAAGATTTTCTATGGGGTTGAGATCTGGAGACTGGCTAGGCCACTCCAGGACCTTGAAATGCTTCTTACGAAGCCACTCCTTCGTTGCCCGGGCGGTGTGTTTGGGATCATTGTCATGCTGAAAGACCCAGCCACGTTTCATCTTCAATGCCCTTGCTGATGGAAGGAGGTTTTCACTCAAAATCTCACGGCACATGGCCCCATCCATTCTTTCCTTTACACGGATCAGTCGTCCTGGTCCCTTTGCAGAAAAGCAGCCCCAAAGCATGATGTTTCCACCCCCATGCTTCACAGTAGGTATGGTGTTCTTTGGATGCAACTCAGCATTCTTTGTCCTCCAAACACGACGAGTTGAGTTTTTACCAAAAAGTTATATTTTGGTTTCATCTGACCATATGACATTCTCCCAATCTTCTTCTGGATCATCAAAATGCTCTCTAGCAAACTTCAGACGGGCCTGGACATGTACTGGCTTAAGCAGGGGGACACGTCTGGCACTGCAGGATTTGAGTTTTTGCTCACTGTTCTTGTGATCATTTTGACCCCACGGGGTGAGATCTTGCGTGGAGCCCAAGATCGAGGGAGATTATCAGTGGTCTTGTATGTCTTCCATTTCCTAATAATTGCTCCCACAGTTGATTGCTTCAAACCAAGCTGCTTACCTATTGCAGATTCAGTCTTCCCAGCCTGGTGCAGGTCTACAATTTTGTTTCTGGTGTCCTTTGACAGCTCTTTGGTCTTGGCCATAGTGGAGTTTGGAGTGTGACTGTTTGAGGTTGTGGACAGGTGTCTTTTATACTGATAACAAGTTCAAACAGGTGCCATTAATACAGGTAGCAAGTGGAGGACAGAGGAGCCTCTTAAAGAAGAAGTTACAGGTCTGTGAGAGCCAGAAATCTTGCTTGTTTGTAGGTGACCAAATACTTATTATCCACCATAATTTGCAAATAAATTCATAAAAAATCCCACAATGTGATTTTCTGGATTTTTTTTTTCTCATTTTGTCTGTCATAGTTGAAGTGTACCTATGATGAAAATGACAGGCCTCTCATCTTTTTACGTGGGAGAACTTGTACAATTGTTGGCTGACTAAATACTTTTTTGCCCCACTGTATATTATACTGCAATTATACTGACTTTCTCCCTCCCCGATCCCTCTTTCTTTCTCTCTCTACCCCCCAGGCACTCCACCAGTTGTACTATGACCCTAACATAGAGAATAAGAACCTGGCCCAGAAGTGGCTGATGCAGGCTCAGGTCTCCCCTCAGGCCTGGCAGTTCTGCTGGGCCCTGCTCTGCCCTGACAAGGTAGGATATACCAGCACACACACACACCAGGGTTTCCATTAGGAAAATGTTGCGCCGGACATTTGACTGGCAGAATGTTCATTTACCGGACATTTAAAAAATTTGCCTGACCCATATGCATTGGTTGTGTATCCTGATTAGGGTGTCCACCCACGGTGCTTAGAATGACAGAAATCACATTAATGAACATGCAACTCGAGGATGCAATGGTGTTCATTCTTCTTAGCGAATTCTGAAGCGCAATTGTTAGAATAATTGTCCACATTTACATTTCCTCAGCCAATAAGACAAGTAACGAACCGCAACATTTCTAGCCTATGTCAATCTACTATCCCCCATAGTAGAAAAGTTTACAATGAGAAATAAGGCTCATGTAACGGATGAGTGTTTAGCTTAAAAGTTGATTAACAATTATTTCTTAACATTATAAGAGCAGCAATGCACACACTAGGCTACGCGCAAATGTTTGTTCCATAATGCAATTAGCGGAAAAACACAGTTGTCAAAAGTGCACATGTGAGCGGTTTCATGAGACAGAGATGAAAATATACATTAGAAATTTAGAACGAGTGGAGATCTAAAGATGTAACAACTAACATGGGTTGCTAATATGACTAGGATTGTGCCTTTGGCTTCTGGTCAATGAAAGAAAGTTTATTTGAAAAGCACTAGAACATGAGAAAAACAGGCTAATGGTTTGAATGGTATATGGAAGTCTATATAAAATAATTGCCTGCACGTTTGTTTGGATTTTGAAAAGGCTTCTGTAAAGCAAGGTGACACATGCCTCATAATATGTAGTAAAACGTTAAAGTAAAAAAGCTCAGCTCATTGCAAAATGGTGTGTGACGTGCTGAAGCCTGTCTAGTTGCCTCTGCACTTGAATGGAAAGAGTGCTTCAATTACCAGTAAAGAAATAAAAATGGTAGCTCTTTTTAATCATGGCCATGAAAACTGTTTTTAACACGCAATTAGAATTGTAGCACATTTATTTGGATTATAAAAGCAGGTTTCACTCCAGCAGCAAGGAACGAGCTGTTTTGATGAGCTGTAGCAGCAACGAACGAGCTGTTTTGATGAGCTGTAGCAGCAAGGAACGAGCTGTTTTGATGAGCTGTAGCAGGAAGGAACGAGCTGTTTTGATGAGCTGTAGCAGCAAGGAACGAGCTGTGTGATGAGCTGTAGCAGCAAGGAACGAGCTGTTTTGATGAGCTGTGGCAGCAACGAAGAGCTGTTTGATGAGCTGTGGCAGCAAGGAAGAGCTGTTTGATGAGCTGTAGCAGCAAGGAAGAGCTGTTTGATGAGCTGTAGCAGCAAGGAACGAGCTGTTTGATGAGCTGTGGCAGCAAGGAAGAGCTGTTTGATGAGCTGTAGCAGCAAGGAAGAGCTGTTTGATGAGCTGTAGCAGCAAGGAAGAGCTGTTTGATGAGCTGTAGCAGTAACGAAGAGCTGTTTGATGAGCTGTAGCAGTAACGAAGAGCTGTTTGATGAGCTGTAGCAGCAGGCAGCTCTTGCGCTACGTCAACTGGTATTTCAATCAATGAATAGGCTAAAAATGCATTTTCACAATGGAATTTATTTTCTTCTCCCAGACAATTGGCCGGTGGCAATTTTAGTAAATAACTTTTTTGGGGGGGGGGCTAAAAGCCGGCTATTACCGGCTAACACACAAGCCCTGACACACACACACACCTAACCCTGTCTCTCTCCCTAGGTTCCTGAGATCCAGTACTTTGGGGCTAGTGCCCTCCACACTAAGATATCACGCTACTGGTCTGACATCCCCTCTGACCAGTATGAGACCCTAAAGACTCAACTCTTCTCCCAGATCGCCTGCTTCTCCTCCGGGTCCAAGATGGTGGGTAGATGGATGGATGGGAGGATGAGTAGATGGATGGATTTATTAGATAAGGGATGGGCTACTTTGATGTGTGTGAGGGCCACAAAAAACACAACTCATCATGAGGGGCCACAGTGGCTCGTGGGTCTGCGTACCCACATTCATACCCCCCCACACCTTGCGAGCAAATCATTTTAGCGGCCCCCCTCGTTCCAGTGAAGGGAAAGAAAATCTGTTTAAAAATAGCACTTTTACAGCTAATTTCCTACAATTCTACACATTTTGCCGTATAGTGGAGGCAAATGTTTGCAGTTTTTAATATGATAACTGATGATCAGTGGGCCCCACCCCGGTCTGTAATTTGACCATGCTTACTACAAGTTTAGATAGTCTAGCGACCAGCTAACTTACTAATTTAAAATGTTTTTGCTGACATGGGCTAATTGAGTGACTGCTGATGCACAACCAAATTTCGAAATTGGACCTTGTACTCTATTATTCTAACTCTCAACAGTAATTTGAGACCCTGACAGAGTCCCACCCCAAAAAAACACATTTTTAAAAATTGGTTCACGGGCCACCAGTTGCCCATCCCTGTATTAGATCATCATTGAAAATACATACAACTGGAGCTAAATGCCTTAAAAACCATCAAGTATAGTAAATAAAACAAAGTCATAGATTACAGTACGTCGTTGTGGTCCTGTTTCCAAGGTGCTGACGCGTCTATGTGTGGCGCTGGCCTCCCTGGCCCTGAACACCATGCCAGAGGCGTGGCCAGGCGCCGTGCCAGAGATGGTACGTGTGTTCCAGGAGGAGGGAGGGGGGGTGGACGGCCGGGCAAGGTGTCTGGCCCTGCTGGAGCTACTGACCGTCCTGCCTGAAGAGTTCCAGACCAGCCGCCTGCCACAGTACCGCAAGGGACAGGTGAGGGACGCGAGAGACTGAGGGGTACCATAGGGCACGACAGACAGACACAAAGACAGACACACATCCATCTACTACTCACCACCCTCTGTCTGTAGGTGCGAGGTGCGTTGGGCCGTGAATGGGGGTCAGTGTGTCCACTCCTCCAGCAGCTGCTGCGTCGAGGGGACAGTCCCGGGGCAGTGAAGGCTCGTGTCCTGCGCTGTCTGTCCTCCTGGGTGCTGCTGGACGTCCCTCTCAGTGAGAGTGAAGGACTGGTGGAGGACTGTTTCACTGCTCTACCAGACCCTGAGCTGTTTGATACCGCCGTGGAGGCTATTGTCAACGCCATATCACAACCCGACTCCCAGAGGTGTGTAGATGGACAGGGGAGGGTGCGAGTGTGTGCCAACCCAATGACTTCAGACAAACAGACAAGGTGACACGCAGCCAGTGTCTGCATTATGGAGGAGGTGGAGAGTATTGTTTAAAGAGAACCAAGAGAACAACAGATTCAGATATGGAAGACCGAGACAGAGCAGGGATAGGAAGAGCATCAGAGGGAGAGCGAGATGGGAAGGGGGAGATGGCAGCCAAGAGCACAGTGTGGGCATGGGAAGGGTATATGAGCGAAAGAGATACTGTAGAGGGGAAATAGGGATGGAGAGAAAAATACAGGCAACGGAGAGTTGACAGAATTAAAAATGGAGGAAAGTTGAGGGAGATGGAGGGAATACAGGGAGAGCTAACAGCCAGGAGGGGAGGAGGGAGGGAAGAAGGGGGGGAGGCATTTCTCGGTTGGCTGGCATTACCATGGTTACAGAGATGGGGAGCGACGTCATTGAGCTCCAATGGTAGGCACCCAGTAGCCCCTCCCCAAGAGAAAGAGGGTGAGGTAGGGATGGAAAGAGGAAGGGAGAGAAAGATGAGTGAGGTAGGGATGGAAAGAGGAAGGGAGAGAAAGATGAGTGAGGTAGGAAAAGGTGCAAAATCCACCTATGGGCAGTTCTCACAGACACACACACACACACACACAAACACAAACACAAAGTACTGCTCTAGTCAACCTAATAGCTGGTCTCCTCAACATGTGTTTTTATTGTTCTAAAATAAGGCCAATTTACTGGTGAAGGTATGAATATGGCCCTCATATTAGTGCTGGGCGATATATCAAATTAATTTGATTAATTCCAATGTTAGTATTGCAAGAAACCCGTTTTTGTAAATATATTTTTTGTTTTTATGAACGTTTGTTCTCATTATCTTTTTGGTCTCGTCTCCTTCGCTCCATTCTGACAAGTACGGTAGGCCACTTGATTTCAACATCTTAACAATGTGGATAGTTTAGCTGCTGTTTAAACAGTTGGGGACGAACAGAAGGGTGTGTTCATAACAAAAACGGTTAGCTTGCAATGAGGTATGAGACTTGAAAGCCAGATCAGTGATTATTGCAACAAAAAAATGCTTATATAGCCTAGGTATAATTTCACGAGCCCTGAATTTATTAGATTATTGTTGACTGATTGAAATGATTTATATTTTACCTTTTTTATTGATTGATTTATTTATTTCACCTTTATTTAACCAGGTAGGCTAGTTGAGAACAAGTTCTCATTTACAACTGCGACCTGGCCAAGATAAAGCAAAGCAGTTCGACACATACAACAACACAGAGTTACACATGGAATAAACAAAACATACAGTCAATAATAATACAGTAGAAAAAAAGGCAAAAAGGCAATAAATAGGGCATGGTGGCAAAGTAATTACAATATAGCAATTAAACACTGGAATGGTAGATGTGCAGAAGATGAATGTGCAAGTAGAGATACTGGGGTCCAAAGCAGCAAGATAAATAAATACAGTATGGGGAAGAAGTAGTTGGAGGGGCTGTTCACAGATGGGCTATGTACAGGTGCAGTGATATGTGAGCTGCTCTGACAGCTGGTGCTTAAAGCTAGTGAGGGAGATATGTGTCTACAGCTTCAGTGATTTTTGCAATTCGTTCCAGTCATTGGAAGCAGAGAACTGGAAGGAAAGGCAGCCAAAGTAGGAATTGGCTTTGGGGGTGACCAGTGAGATATACCTGCTAGAGCGCGTGCTGCAATGGTGACCAGTGAGCTGAGATAAGGCGGGGCTTTACCTAGCAAAGACTTGTAGATGACCTGGAGCCAGTGGGTTTGGCGACGAGTATGAAGCGAGGGCCATCCAACGAGAGCGTACAGGTCGCAGTGGTGGGTCGTATATGGGGCTGTGGTGACAAAACGGATGGCACTGTGATAGACTGCATCCAGTTTGTTGAGTAGAGTGTTGGAGGCTATTTTGTAAATGACAAAGCCAAAGTCGAGGATCGGTAGGATGGTCAGTGTTACGAGGGTATGTTTGGCAGATAGGAATTGGAGATGTTTAATGTGAGTCTGGAAGGAGAGTTTACAGTCTAACCAGACACCTAGGTATTTGTAGTTGTCCACATGTTCTAAGTCAGAACAGGTGGGTGCGGGCAGCGATTGGTTGAAGAGCATGCATTTAGTTTTACTTGCATTTAAGAGCAGTTGGAGGCCATGGAGCGAGAGTTGTATGGCATTGAAGCTCGAGGTTAGTTAACACAGTGTCCAAAGAAGGGGCAGAAGTAAACAGAATGGTGTCGTCTGCGTAGAGGTGGATCAGAGAATCACCAGCAGCAAGAGCGACATCATTGATGTATACAGAGAAGAGAGTCGGCCTGAGAATTGAACCCTGTGGCACCCCCATAGAGACTGCCAGAGGTCCGGACAACAAGCCCTCCGATTTGACACACTGAACTCTATCTGAGAAGTAGTTGGTGAACCAGGCGAGGCAGTCATTTGAGAAACCAAGGCTGTTGAGTCTGCCAATAAGAATGTGGTGGTTGACAGAGTCGAAAGCCTTGGCCAGGTCGATGAATACGACTGCACAATATTGTTTCTTATCGATGGCGGTTATGATATCGTTTAGACCTTGAGCGTGGCTGAGGTAAACCCACGACCAGCTCTGAAACCAGATTGCATAGCGGAGAAGGTACGGTGGGATTTGAAATGGTCGGTGATCTGTTTGTTAACTTGGCTTTCGAAGACCTTAGAAAGGCAGGGTAGGACAGATATAGGTCTGTAGCAGTTTGGGTCTAGAGTGTCTCCCCCTTTGAAGAGGGGATGACGGTGGCTGCTTTCCAATCTTTGGGAATCTCAGACGATATGAACAGGCTAGTAATAGGGGTTGCAACAATTTCGGCAGATCATTTTTGAGAGGGTCCAGATTGTCTAGCCCAGCTGATTTGTAGGGGTCCAGATTTTGTAGTTCTTTCAGAACATCAGCTATCTGGATTTGGGTGAAGAAATGGGGGAGGCTTGGGCGAGTTGCTGTGGGGGGTGCAGGGCTGTTGACCGGGGTATGGGTAGTCAGGTGGAAAGCATGGCCAGCCGTAGAAAAGTGCTTATTAAAATTATCAATTATATTGGATTTATCTTTTAATTGTGCACCAATGCTTATTTCGAGAGAACATTTGTTTTTAAATTAGATATATATTTTGAATGTTTGAAAAAATCGAGATGATTTTTAGGCCATATCGCCCAGCCCGAAAACACTCAATTAGATTTGAAAAGGACTAACAGTTTGTATATGTGTTTGCATGTGCCTGTGTATGTGTTTGGCCACACTAGAGTCAGAGCAGAAGGATTATCACTATCTATCCCCAGTCAATTAGCTCAACCCTTCCTCCTTCCCTTTCCTTCACTTAAAATCTTTCTATCTCTCTCCCAGGCTCTCTCTTTCCCCCATTTTCCTCCCTTTCTCTCTCTCTGCCTTTTTCTCTACTCTGCCTATATCTCCTCCTCCACCCCTCTCCTCCTTTTTAATTACAGTGACGCTCTGAGATGGGGAAATTAGTTGCCTGGCAACAGGATGCAGTTGGACCAATAGCATTCTCCCAAATGACTTGACTGTAATATGGTTAAACAGAGAGAAGGAGAACGGGAGGGAGAAAGGAGAAAGATGGAGGTGAAAAGAGAGAGAGGAGTCTTTCAAATTCATTCGAGTTTTAAGGGGAGGAGAAAGAAAAGCGAGAGAGAGAGCGGGAAGCGGAGGTCTGTGTGTCTGCGGTAGACAGTCTGTCTCAGTGGAATCTATAGGATGTCAGGTTTCATACAATAGAGAGACGCACATACTCATTCCCCAATGCCCTCTGAATAACACATAAATATACAGAAACACACACTAATGCATTAAATAACAGCCCACCCTGGGAGATTTAGTCATCATTCATTTTTAATGGGTTGACTTGGAGATGCAGGTCGTGTACTCTTAGCTTTGTGAAAGCTTGAGTGTGTGAGACAGAAGTAGAGAGAGTGTATTTTGAAGGTCGGGGGAAAGAGGAGGTTTGGAATAGGTGCTTTATGGTAGATTAATACTGTGTGTGTGGCTTGTTGTCATGCACGTGGTACAGCAGCCTTCATGATAATGTCAATAAGGGTACACGTGAATATTCAGTAGTCATTACCAATGACACTGCAAGGTTGGGGGGGAAGAGTGATATTACCCAGAGCAAGTGTGGTTGTGTGTGTGAGCATGCCCAATGCAGACAGCAGGGGAACAGACGTATAGATGTGGGAGAATTAAATAGATGTGTGTGTCTGAGCGAGGGAGAGTGTATGTGTTGGTTGTGTGTCTGAGCGAGGGAGAGTGTATGTGGTGGGTGTGTGTATGTGGTGGGTGTGTGTCTGAGCGAGGGAGAGTATATGTCGTGGGTGTGTGTCTGAGCGAGGGAGAGTGTACAGTTGAAGTCAGAAGTTTACATACTCTTAGGTTGGAGTCAACCACTCCACAAATGTCTTGTTAACAAACTATAGTTTTGGCAAGTCGGTTAGGACGTCTATCTACTTTGTGAATGACACAAGTCATTTTCCCAACAATTGTTTACAGACAGATTATTTCACTTATAATTCACTGTATCACAATTCCAGTGGGCCAGAAGTTTACATGCACTAAATTGACTGTGCCTTTAAACAGCTTGGAAAATTCCAGAAAATGATGTCATGGCTTTAGAAGCTTGAGTCAATTGGAGGTGTACCTGTGGATGTATTTCAAGGCCTACCTTCATACCTTTTTCAAGGCCTACCTTTGCTTGACATCATGGGAAAATCAAAAGAAATCAGCCAAGACCTCAGAAGAAAAATTGTAGACTTCCACAAGTCTGATTCATCCTTGGGAGCAATTTCCAAATGCCTGAAGGTACCACGTTCATCTGTACAAACAATAGTATGCAAGTATAAACATCATGGGACCACGCAGCCGTCATACCGCTCAGGAAGGATACCCGTTCTGTCTCCTCGAGATGAACTTACTTTGGTGCGAAAAGTGTAAATCAATCCCAGAACAACAGCAAAGGACCTTGTGAAGATTCTGGAAGAAACAGGTACAAAAGTATCTATATCTACAGTAAAACAAGTCCTATATCGACATGACCTAAAAGGCCACTCAGCAAGGAAGAAGCCACTGTTCCAAATCCGCCATAAAATAGCAAGACTACGGTTTGCAACTGCACATGGGGACAAAGATCGTACTTTTTGGAGAAATGTCTAAGCATGCTTCCAAAGCTGTAGCAAAGTGGCTTAAGGACAACAAAGTCAATGTATTAGAGTGGCCATCACAAAGCCCTGACCTCAAACCTATAGAACATTTGTGGAGAGAACTGGAAAAGCTTGTGTGAGCAAGGAGGCCAACAAACCTGACTCAGTTACACCAGCTCTGTCAGGAGGAATGGGCCAACATTGACCCAACTTTTTGTGGGTAGCTTGTGGAAGGCTACACAAAACATTTGACCCAAGTTAAACAATTTAAAGGCAGTGCTACCAAATACTAATTAAGTGTATGTAAACCTCTGACCCACTGGGAATGTGATGAAAGAAATAAAAGCTGAAAAAATAATTCTCTACTATTATTCTGACATTTCACATTCTTAAAATAAAGTGGTGATCCTAACTGACCAAAGACAATTCATTTTTACTGGGATTAAATGTCAGGAATTGTGAAAAACTGAGTTTAAATGTATTTGGTTAAGGTGAATATAAACTTCCGACTTCAACTGTATGTGTGTGTCTGAGCGAGGGAGAGTGTATGTGGTGTGTGTGTGTGCATCCAGATAGACAATAGATGCATTAGAAAGGGCTGAGACAGCAGAAAGAACAGACCAGAGTAATTGAAGCCTAGAGAAATGAAACAAAGCAACAGAGAGATGTAGCTGGTGAAAAGTAAAGATTGATGTGTTTGTGTGGCTGGGATGGGGTGGGGTGGAGGGGAAGAGGGGGGATGTGTCTTCACAGGATCAGAGAAAGAATGGCTTGGGAAAAGATTTAGTTTGAAGTAAACAAGACAGCTATACGCCTCCAGTTTTTCCAATAGTACAGTATGTGAACTAACTCGTGTGCGTCTCTCTCTATCTCTTTCTCCTCCTCTCTCTGCATATCTTTCTGTCTCTCTCTGTAGGTATGTGAACACCCTGCTGAAGCTGGTTCCCCAGGTCTTGTCCCTGCAGGAGCAGCTGAGAGAGGCCATCCAGAACGGAGACATGGAGACATCACACGGAATCTGTCGCATTGCTGTCGCACTGGGCGAGAACCACTCCAGGTGTGTGTGTTTGTTGGTCCCCAAAAGGCCCTCACGAGTACACTAAACACAATTGTGTATGCGCTATCCCCTCTAAATCATCAACCAATCATTCCTTTCACTTCCCCTCCTCACACTCCTTGGTGACATAATTGATTAATTATCACAAACCAATCAAGAAATAATCAGATAAGATGACGTGTTCAGCTCCAAGTGCAGGCCAACTCAGGTAAACAAGCTGTTGGTTTGTTATTGTGTTGTTCTGCAGGGTCTCCCAAGGCCTCATGTCTCGCTGTGTATGTCAATATCTCCAGTCTGAACCTTTCACCTGTCACTCTATCTAGAGAACCAGCCCTGCCTGTCCCACCCCACCTCACTCTATCTAGAGAACCAGCCCTGCCTGTCCCACCCCACCTCACCTCACTCTATCTAGAGAACCAGCCCTGCCTGTCCCACCCCACCTCACCTCACTCTATCTAGAGAACCAGCCCTGCCTGTCCCACCCCACCTCACCTCACTCTATCTAGAGAACCAGCCCTGCCTGTCCCACCCCACCTCACCTCACTCTATCTAGAGAACCAGCCCTGCCTGTCCCACCCCACCTCACCTCACTCTATCTAGAGAACCATCGCTGCCTGTCCCACCCCACCCCACCCCACCTCACCTCACTCTATCTAGAGAACCAGCCCTGCCTGTCCCACCCCACCTCACCTCACTCTATCTAGAGAACCAGCCCTGCCTGTCCCACCCCACCTCACCTCACTCTATCTAGAGAACCATCGCTGCCTGTCCCACCCCACCCCACCCCACCTCACCTCACTCTATCTAGAGAACCAGCCCTGCCTGTCCCACCCCACCTCACCTCACTCTATCTAGAGAACCAGCCCTGCCTGTCCCACCCCACCCCACCTCACCTCACTCTATCTAGAGAACCAGCCCTGCCTGTCCCACCCCACCTCACCTCACTCTATCTAGAGAACCAGCCCTGCCTGTCCCACCCCACCCCACCTCACCTCACTCTATCTAGAGAACCAGCCCTGCCTGTCCCACCCCACCTCACCTCACTCTATCTAGAGAACCAGCCCTGCCTGTCCCACCCCACCTCACCTCACTCTATCTAGAGAACCATCGCTGCCTGTCCCACCCCACCCCACCCCACCTCACCTCACTCTATCTAGAGAACCAGCCCTGCCTGTCCCACCCCACCTCACCTCACTCTATCTAGAGAACCAGCCCTGCCTGTCCCACCCCACCTCACCTCACTCTATCTAGAGAACCAGCCATGCCTGTCCCACCCCACCTCACCTCACTCTATCTAGAGAACCAGCCCTGCCTGTCCCACCCCACCTCACCTCACTCTATCTAGAGAACCAGCCCTGCCTGTCCCACCCCACCTCACCTCACTCTATCTAGAGAACCAGCCCTGCCTGTCCCACCCCACCTCACCTCACTCTATCTAGAGAACCATCGCTGCCTGTCCCACCCCACCCCACCCCACCTCACCTCACTCTATCTAGAGAACCAGCCCTGCCTGTCCCACCCCACCTCACCTCACTCTATCTAGAGAACCAGCCCTGCCTGTCCCACCCCACCTCACCTCACTCTATCTAGAGAACCAGCCCTGCCTGTCCCACCCCACCTCACCTCACTCTATCTAGAGAACCAGCCCTGCCTGTCCCACCCCACCTCACCTCACTATATCTAGAGAACCATCGCTGCCTGTCCCACCCCACCCCACCCCACCTCACCTCACTCTATCTAGAGAACCAGCCCTGCCTGTCCCACCCCACCTCACCTCACTCTATCTAGAGAACCAGCCCTGCCTGTCCCACCCCACCTCACCTCACCTCACTCTATCTAGAGAACCAGCCCTGCCTGTCCCACCCCACCTCACCTCACTCTATCTAGAGAACCAGCCCTGCCTGACCCACCCCACCTCACCTCACTCTATCTAGAGAACCAGCCCTGCCTGTCCCACCCCAACTCACCTCACTCTATCTAGAGAACCAGCCCAGCGCTGCCTGTCCCACCCCAACTCACCTCACTCTATTTAGAGAACCAGCCCAGCGCTGCCTGTCCCACCCCACCTCACTCTATCTAGAGAACCAGCCCTGCCTGTCCCACCCCACCCCACCTCACCTCACTCTATCTAAACAACCAGCCCTGCCTGTCTCACCCCACCCCACCTCACCTCACTCTATCTAAACAACCAGCCCTGCCTGTCCCACCCCACCCCACCCCACCTCACCTCACTCTATCTAGAGAACCAGCCCTGCCTGTCCCACCTCACCTCACTCTATCTAGAGAACCAGCCCAGCCCTGCCTGTCCCACCCCACCTCACCTCACTCTATCTAGAGAACCAGCCCTGCCTGTCCCACCCCACCTCACCTCACTCTATCTAGAGAACCAGCCCTGCCTGTCCCACCCCACCTCACCTCACTCTATCTAGAGAACCAGCCCTGCCTGTCCCACCCCACCTCACCTCACTCTATCTAGAGAACCAGCCCTGCCTGACCCACCCCACCTCACCTCACTCTATCTAGAGAACCAGCCCTGCCTGTCCCACCCCAACTCACCTCACTCTATCTAGAGAACCAGCCCAGCGCTGCCTGTCCCACCCCAACTCACCTCACTCTATCTAGAGAACCAGCCCAGCGCTGCCTGTCCCACCCCACCTCACCTCACTCTATCTAGAGAACCAGCCCTGCCTGTCCCACCCCACCTCACCTCACTCTATCTAGAGAACCAGCCCAGCGCTGCCTGTCCCACCCCACCCCACCTCACCTCACTCTATCTAAACAACCAGCCCTGCCTGTCCCACCCCACCCCACCTCACCTCACTCTATCTAGAGAACCAGCCCTGCCTGTCCCACCTCACCTCACTCTATCTAAACAACCAGCCCTGCCTGTCCCACCCCATCTCACTCTATCTAGAGAACCAGCCCTGCCTGTCCCACCCCACCCCACCTCACCTCACTCTATCTAGAGAACCAGCCCTGCCTGTCCCACCCCACCTCACTCTATCTAGAGAACCAGCCCAGCCCTGCCTGTCCCACCCCACCTCACCTCACTCTACAGTGCCTTGCGAAAGTATTCGGCCCCCTTGAACTTTGCGACCTTTTGCCACATTTCAGGCTTCAAACATAAAGATATAAAACTGTATTTTTTTTGTGAAGAATCAACAACAAGTGGGACACAATCATGAAGTGGAACGACATTTATTGGATATTTCAAACTTTTTTAACAAATCAAAAACTGAAAAATTATTCAGCCCCTTTACTTTCAGTGCAGCAAACTCTCTCCAGAAGTTCAGTGAGGATCTCTGAATGATCCAATGTTGACCTAAATGACTAATGATGATAAATACAATCCACCTGTGTGTAATCAAGTCTCCGTATAAATGCACCTTCACTGTGATAGTCTCAGAGGTCCGTTAAAAGCGCAGAGAGCATCATGAAGAACAAGGAACACACCAGGCAGGTCCGAGATACTGTTGTGAAGAAGTTTTAAAGCCGGATTTGGATACAAAAAGATTTCCCAAGCTTTAAACATCCCAAGGAGCACTGTGCAAGCGATAATATTGAAATGGAAGGAGTATCAGACCACTGCAAATCTATCAAGACCTGGCCGTCCCTCTAAACTTTCAGCTCATACAAGGAGAAGACTGATCAGAGATGCAGCCAAGAGGCCCATGATCACTCTGGATGAACTGCAGAGATCTACAGCTGAGGTGGGAGACTCTGTCCATAGGACAACAACCAGTCGTATATTGCACAAATCTGGCCTTTATGGAAGAGTGGCAAGAAGAAAGCCATTTCTTAAAGATATCCATAAAAAGTGTCGTTTAAAGTTTGCCACAAGCCACCTGGGGGAGACACCAAACATGTGGAAGAAGGTGCTCTGGTCAGATGAAACCAAAATGGAACTTTTTGGCAACAATGCAAAACGTTATGTTTGGCGTAAAAGCAACACAGCTCATCACCCTGAACACACCATCCCCACTGTCAAACATGGTGGTGGCAGCATCATGGTTTGGGCCTGCTTTTCTTCAGCAGGGACAGGGAAGATGGTTAAAATTGATGGGAAGATGGATGGAGCCAAATACAGGACCATTCTGGAAGAAAACCTGATGGAGTCTGCAAAAGACCTGAGACTGGGACGGAGATTTGTCTTCCAACAAGACAATGATCCAAAACATAAAGCAAAATCTACAATGGAATGGTTCAAAAATAAACATATCCAGGTGTTAGAATGGCCAAGTCAAAGTCCAGACCTGAATCCAATTCGAGAATCTGTGGAAAGAACTGAAAACTGCTGTTCACAAATGCTCTCCATCCAACCTCACTGAGCTCGAGCTGTTTTGCAAGGAGGAATGGGAAAACATTTCAGTCTCTCGATGTGCAAAACTGATAGAGACATACCCCAAGCGACTTACAGCTGTAATCGCAGCAAAAGGTGGCGCTACAAAGTATTAACTTAAGGGGTCTGAATAATTTTGCACGCCCAATTTTTCAGTTTTTGATTTGTTAAAAAAGTTTGAAATATCCAATAAATGTCATTCCACTTCATGATTGTGTCCCACTTGTTGTTGATTCTTCACAAAAAAATACAGTTTTATATCTTTATGTTTGAAGCCTGAAATGTGGCAAAAGGTCGCAAAGCTCAAGGGGGCCGAATACTTTCGCAAGGCACTGTATCTAGAGAACCTGCCCTGCCTGTCCCACCCCACCCCACCTCACCTCACTCTAGAGAACCAGCCCTGCCTGTCCCACCCCACCTCACCTCACTCTATCTAGAGAACCAGCCCTGCCTGTCCCACCCCACCTCACTCTATCTAGAGAACCAGCCCTGCCTGTCCCACCTCACCTCACTCTCCTTAACTACTGACCTAGTTTACTTGGCTCTGTCCGTTTCTCTCACTTACTCTCTCGCTCCCGGTTTCTCTCTCTCTCTCTCTCAGAGCTCTTTTGGAGCAGGTAGAGCACTGGCAGGGTTTTCTGGCTTTGGTCAACATGATCATGTTCTGTACTGGGATACCAGGACACTACCCAGTCAACGAGACGACCAGCTCCCTCACACTCACTTTCTGGTACACACTACAGGTATGCACCCTAACCCCTGCACTGTAACCCAGTCACCCTACACTTTAACCCAGGACACTAACGTTACACCCTAACCCCTGCGCTGTAACCAAGTCCCCTACACTTTAACCCATGACACTAACGTTACACCCTAACCCCTGCACTGTAGCCCAGTCCCCTACACTTTAACCCAGGACACTAACGTTACACCCTAACCCCTGCACTGTAACCCAGTCCCCTACACTTTAACCCAGGTCACTAACGTTACACCCTAACCCCAACTACCCTGTTCAGAATACCACCACTTAACAGCACACACTTTCTCTCTTTCCAGGACGACATCATGTCGTTTGACTCTGAGAGACAGGCGGTGTATCTGCAGGTTTATAGACCAGTGTATTTCCAGCTGGTGGATGTTCTGCTGCATAAAGCCCAGTTCCCCTCTGACCAGGAGTATGCATCATGGTCCTCAGATGAGAAGGAACAGTTCAGGATCTACAGGTACGTGTGTGTGTGTGTGTGTGTGTGTGTGTGTGAGGATTTGCTGACAGGTCTATTGGTCAGCAGGTGAGTATGTGGGATTGTACCAGCCTGTAAGTTAAGTGGCAGCTGAGAGGGCACGGATGAAAACATTTGTCTGAGTAACAGATCATCAGATGCTCAGAAGCACATTACTAACAGCACAGTATGAAATCAAGCACTGCTGTTAGTCCCTGCAGAGTTAAATGGTGCCTTCTATTTCAAATGCTCCGAATACAACAGGTGTAAACCTTACAGTGAAATGCTTACTTATAAGCCCTAACTAACAATGCAGTTTTTAGTAAATACCTACAAAAAAAGTAAGAGATAAGAAAAACAAATAATTAAAGAGCAGCAGTAAAATAACAATAGCGAGGCTATATACAGGGGGTACCGGTGCGGGGGTACCGGTGCGGGGGCACCGGTGTCGTGGCAATTGAGGTAATATGTACATGTAGGCAGAGTTATTAAAGTGACTATGCATAGATAATAACAGTAACAGAGTAGCAGCAGTGTAGAAGAAGGGGGGTGCAAATAATATGGGTAGCCATTTGATTAGCTGTCCAGGAGTCTTATGGCTTGGGTGTAGAAGCTGTTTAGAAGCCTCTTGGTCCTAGACTTGTCGCTCTGGTACAGCTTGCCGTGCGGTAGCAGAGAGAACAGTCTATGACTAGGGTGGCTGGAGTCTTTGACACTTTTTAGGGCCTTCCTCTGACACCGCCTGGTATAGAGGTCCTGGATGGCAGGAAGCTTTGCCCCGGTGATGTACTGGGCCATACGCACTACCCTCTGTAGTGCCTTGCGATCAGAGGCCGAGCAGTTGCCATACCAGGCAGTGATGCAAACCGTCAGGATGCTCTCGATGGTGCAGCTGTAAAACCTTTTGAGGATCTGAGGACCCATGCCAAATCTTTTCAGTCTCCTGAGGAATAGGTTTTGTCGTGCCCTCTTCACGACTGTCTTGGTGTGCTGATTTCAGGTGTAAACCAGGAATGCAAATTGTCACATATTGGCAAAATTCGCTGTTTTGAATCCAAAATAGGTGACCTACGTGATCCGATGAGAAAATATCACTACTGGCTGTAAGCGAACGAGTGATTAGCGTTTGGAGCAATACTGGCTGCTGTATCCAAGGCTCAGCCAATCGTTTACATAACAGCAGAATGCAGCGCATAAAGTAACGTTAGCTAGCTAATGTGGTTAACTAGCTAACGAACTAACCAGCTATTTTTTAACTAATGTTTTCCCTCTACAGTATGTGGTTATTTTTCAGAATGAAAGAATTAAGTAAAAACGAGGCGTTGCTTGTTGTTAAACAAGTGGATTCAGGAATCCAGTGTAGCTGGAGCTGGGCCTGGCTTATTAAACTGGATGCCATTATAGAGTTGAAAGGAACACTAAAAACTTTCCCTCTTTCTCGCTTTTGCTGGCATATTGTAGAACAGATATACACTTTCTGCCTGTGGACAATGTAATAATGTGCAGTGTAGCCCAAAGATATTGTTTTGTTGTGTTGAACTTGACAGTAACACATGTGAGTGAGGGGGGTTATTACATGTTTTACTCAGTGAACGTTATCTTTGCACACATGTAGCCTTGTGCACTTGATAAATGTCTATAGTGGCCACTATAATAGAGCAAAAATAGAATGCCTGTTTGTTTGTTTCATTCTATTTCTAATTTAACCTGTCTACGATACTGGTTCCCAATTGGGAATCAACCCTCCCACGTTCAGCTGAAACGGTGGCGCATGGAACGCAAAAATATTCTTAAAAATATTTAACCTCCACACATTAACAAGTCCAATAGCTCAAATGAAAGATAAACATCTTGTTCATCTAGCCAGCAAGTCAGATTTCTAAAATGTTTTACGGCGAAAACATAGCACATATATATGTAAAACCACCACCAGACACAGCTCATTTCAATAGCCAAAACATGCAATCAACAAACGCAGGATTAAAAAATAAATCGCTCACTAACCTTTTGAAAATCTTCATCAGATGACAGTAATATGACATATTACACAGTACATATTTTTTTTTTTTCAATAATATGCCATTTATATCCATAAATGTCCATTTACAGTGAGTTCACCTTCAGAAATTACTCAAAAATGCCCGCAGGAAATCTATGTAGCGCGGCAAGATAACGTAAATAGACGACATAAACTTTGACTAAATATACATGTTCTACATATAGTTAGAAAGATACACTGCTTCTTTATGCAACCGCTGTGTTAGATTTATTTTTAACTTTACAGAAATCGCACACTATTCCATATGCTGAGACAGCGCTCAGTTCCAAGCTACATTTCCACGTAATGTTGGAGTCAACAGAAACACAGATTTAAGCATAAATATTCCCTTACCTTCGATGGTCTTCGTTCAGAATGTTCTGGAAGGCTTCATACTTACCCAATACATTGTTTGGTTTCAAGTCTTGCGTCTTTGTATTAGCTACTGCTAATAACATCAGCTGAAATGCACCCAAAACGTCCTCTGGTCCGGAAAAGTTGCGCATCAAAACTTCTAAATTACACATTATATGTCGACTAAACAGGTCAAACTAAGTGCAGAAGCAAGCTTTATGATGTTTTAGACACGCAAAACAAACTTCAATTCAATCGGCCATCGTCTGCCCTTCTCTTGAGTGCTGGAAACAAAGGAATGGCTGGGACCAATTCGCTCCCATACGCACAGCCTATTCTCTCATTGCACGCACTAATTTCACTCCCATAGGGTCAATTCTCGCGGGATTTGAACGATTCAAAGCTCTAATGAAAGAGGACATCTAGCGAGGACATCTAGACATCGAGGACATCTAGACATCTATCTAGAAGAGATAGAAAGTGTCCCCAGAATCATAGCTGGTTGGGAAGGATGGGGGCCATGACGTCAAAGTTGCTCCAACTTTCATGGCCACAAAAACTAGTTTGGAAGAATGCCTGCCCTGTGAGTTCTGCTATACTTACAGACATAATTCCAACGGTTTTAGAATCTTTAGAGTGTTTTCTATCCAATAATAATTTTTATTTGCATATATTAGCAATTTTTGACAGATTTTTTTTCCAGTTTACTAGGGGTACCCAATCTCTCCAAAGGGGGCGTATGTCTGCCATATCCTTAACAGGTTTTAAGATGTTTTTTTTCCCCCCAAGTGCAATATGTATGTGTGGTCACAAGCATTCAATTATAAAGGCTGTCATGGCTAACTGTAATATCAGTGTATTGTTTTTTTTCTCAAGACTTGAGTGTCATTTGCAGTAAAGTCTAGGCAACAAATAACATTGGATTGCTTTCTTTACATTTTTTTGCTGTGTGTTAGGTTCACAGTAACCACGTTTTATTTTACACACAGAGACTGATCATGTAGGTCATATTATTTGTTTAATTAGTTAAAGCCTGCATTTCCCCCGAGCAGGGACTTTTTGTATGTTTCAATGCAACAACAAAAAAAGTATCACTAGTTTGCATCCCTGGCAACACATGATTTGTACATGTTAACTCAATAGAAAAAAGCAGTGGACTAAAAAAGGAACCTTGTAAACACACCACTTTCCCCCATAGTATTGATAGTTCCACCTCTATAACAAAACCTTGCCTTCTGTTGGTAACACGTGTGTTCCAGGGTGGATATCTCCGACACTCTGATGTATGTGTATGAGATGCTAGGAGCTGAGCTGCTCAGTAACCTGTATGAGAAACTAGGACGAATACTGACCAACACAGAACAACCCTCATCATGGCAGGTACAGTGTGTACACACACACACACACACACACACACTGAACACCCACGCACTGTCTGAAGCCGTTTGTCTCTTCCAGCATACAGAAGCGTTGTTATATGGGTTCCAGTCGATAGCGGAGACAATAGATGTCAACTACTCTGATGTCATCCCAGGCCTGATTGGACTCATCCCCAGAATTAGCATCAACAACATCCAACTGGCCGACACCGTTATGTTCACTATAGGTATTGATACGGTCATAGCTGTCATTTCTTTGTGTCTTGTTCATCCAGGGAATCACAAGGAGAAACAAAAAATTGGACAGGAAAAGTGTCAGGATTCACCTAGCTGTCATGATTTGGGGCTGTACAAATGTTTGATGTATTAGAATAATTGATTATGCTTATGTTATATTAATAGAAGGGGATGGGTTATAAGGTTTTAGAATTGTTCCACATTTGTTTTCTCATTCACTCAATCAATGTATGACTAAGACAGAACTCTGCAGGGGAGTGAAGGAGATAAGACTAGGTCAACATTCCACAATAAATCAACTTTGGGGGAAGGGGACATTTACTGCTAAGTGTTTAGCTAACAATAAAGGCCCTGTTTATACAGCTTTGTAGGCCTGGTTTTGGTCCCAGGAGTAGAGGATGATGATGTAGGCAGTGACATCACCAGGGCGCGACTTGGGGTTTAATAAAACCACTTGGAGACCTTTTGTTGCATGCAGAACTTACTCAGAAACATGCGTGCTATGTTCTTGTTTGTCAACTTCTGTCTGCAATTGCATGAATAAAGGTTTTTGAATGATTTAATTAAAGATATTGTCATAATGCTAATTTCAACAATGAACCAATGATTGACAAAGGACGACGTAAGGAACGAACCCTAACAAAAGCATCAGACTCCTTTGTTTGTCTCCTGTAGCATAGTGTTACTGTCTTAAATTCTTTCATCCACTGTGTTCCTCCCTCCCTGTAGGAGCTCTAGCAGAGTGGTTGGCAGACCACCCGGTTATGTTGAGTAGTGTTTTACCTCTAGTACTCCAGGCCTTGGGGAACCCAGACCTCTCTGTCTCCTCTGTCTCCACACTCAAGAAGATCTGCAGAGAATGCAAATTCGACCTGCCGCCCTACGCTACAAATATAGTGGCTGTATCACAGGTTTGTGTGTGTGCTGTATATCACATTTCATGTTTTATTACATTTGCGTCAATATAAATAATTCTACTGATACATCTGCTATCCTCTCTTCTTCACAGGAGGTGCTGATCAAGCAGATTCACAAGGTCAGTTCTAGTCCTGTCTGTAAATAATGCAAGCCAAAATCCCAATGTGCCAACTCACTGGACCCACTCTAAACATGTATAATGAAAGTCTGGGACAGTGTCAAAATTCAAATAACTTTATTATCTGCGCATTTACTACATGCAACAATGAGCGTATTCAATAAAATAAAATTTAGCACAGGAAGTTTACACCAGACAATAGAATGAGTCAGCCCATTCTGTCATGAAAACAAAGAGCAAGGTTAGAGCTGGTGACAAGACTGATGGATGGCAGCTAGCAAGACAGCACTTACACAAAGAGTCACATTATCTTTCAAAGGCCTGGAAATGTATAATGTTCTCTCTCCCTCCTTCCTCTCTCTCTTCCTCCCTCTTCCTCTCTCCCCTCTTCCTCCTCCTCCTCTCTCTTCCTCACTCTACCTCTCCTCCCTTCCTCTCTCCCATTTCAGACCAGTCAGTGTATGTGGCTGATGCAGGCCTTGGGCTTCCTGCTGTCTGCTCTGCCTGTGGAGGAGATACTGAGGAACCTGCACTCCCTCATTACACCCTACATACAGCAACTTGAGAAACTAGCGGATGAGACGGTACACACACACAACACACACTGTGGTAACTGTTAAAGTGGCATACTTTCCTCTATTGGACTGGGGCCATATGAACAGACCTTGTGTCTGCATGGATGCAACACTCTCTCTCTCTCTCTCTCTCTCTCTCTCTCTCTCTCTCTCTCTCTCTCTCTCTCTCTGTCTCTCTCTGTCTCTCTCTGTCTCTCTCTGTCTCTCTCTGTCTCTCTGTCTCTCTCTCTCTCTCTGTCTCTGTCTCTGTTGGACTGTGTCCATATGAACAGTTGAACATTTCTCTGTGGGACCAGATTGGCTTCATCACTAAGCAATGGGCTACTGAATCACAGGGACATAAGACACACCCACTCTGACACAGCACACACACACACACACACACACCAGATTCTTACTTTATTAAATGTCACATCTAATGAATCTGGGCCTTCATATAGGAGCTAAAAATAGGGTTTTGACATTTTCTTAAAATAAGGAGCTGACATTAACTAAAAATAAGGATGTGACATTATCAGTGTTGAATTAGTCTCTCTCCCCTGATCTATTGTTCTGGAGTCAGCAGAGACCTGAGTGTCTGGGTGAAAAGAGATGTCAGTTCAAATGAAGAGTTTCATCTCTCTCTCTCTCTCTCTCTCTCTGTGTCTCTGTGTGTCTCTCTCTCTCTCTCTGGGGCTATATTGACATGGGAAATATATGTTAACATTGCCAAAGCATGTGAAGTAGATAATATACAAAAGTGTTATAAACGATAACAATGAACAGTAAACATTACACTCACAGAAGTTCCAAAATATTAAAGACATTACACATGTCGTATTATGTACAGTTGAAGTCAGTTTATATACACTTAGGTTGGAGTCATTAAAATTTGGTTTTCAACCACTCCACAAATGTCTTGGTAACAATCTATAGTTTTGGCAAGTTGTTTAGGACATCTACTTTGCGCATGACACAAGTAATTTTTCCAACAATTGTTTACAGACAGATTATTTCACTTATGATTCACTGCATCACAATTCCAGTGGGTCAGAAGTTTACAAACACTAAGTTGACTGTGCCTTTAAACATCTTGGAAAATTCCAGAAAATTGTCATTGCTTTAGAAGCTTCTGACAGGCTCATTGACATAATTTGAGTCAATTGGAGGTGTACCTGTGGATGTATTTCAAGGCCTACCTTCAAACTCAGTGCCTCTTTGCTTGACATCATGGGAAAATCAAAAGAAATCAGCCAAGACCTCAGAAGAAAAATTGTAGACCTCCAGAAGTCTGGTTCATCATTGGGAGCAATTTCCAAACGCCTGAAGGTACCACGTTCATCTGTACAAGCAATAGTACGCAAGTATAAACACCATGGGACCACGCAGACGTCATACCGCTCAAGAAGGAGACGCGTTCTGTCTCCTAGAGATGAACTTACTTTGGTGGCTATGCTATACTAACTGAGTTTGTACATCGTCAAAGCTTTCCTTAAGTTTGGGTCAGTCAGTGGTCAGGTATTTTGCCACTGTGTACTCTCTGTTTAGGGCCAAACAGCAATCTAGTTTGCTATGTTTTTTTGTGAATTCTTTCCAATGTGCCAAGCAATTATCTTTTTGATTTCTCATGATGTGGTTGGGCCTAATTGTGTTGCTTTCCTGGGGCTCTGTGGGGTGTGTTTGTGAACAGAGCCCCAGGACCAGCTTGCTTAGGGTACTCTTCTCCAGATTCATCTCTCTGTAGGTGACGGCTTTGTTATGGAAGGTTTGGGAATTGCTTCCTTTTAGGTGGTTGTAGAATTGAACGTCTCTTTTCTGGATTTGTATAATTAGTGGGTATCGATCTAATTCTGCTCTGCATGCATTATTTGGTGTTTTACGTTGTACACTGAGGATATTTTTGCCGTATTCTCCATGCAGTCTCAATTTGGTGTTTGTCCCATTTTGTGAATTCTTGGTTGGTAGCGGACCCCAGACCTCACAACCATAAAGGGCAATGGGTTCTATAATCGATTCAAATATTTTTAGCCAGGTCCTAATTGGTATGTTGAACTTTATGTTCCTTTTGATGACATAGAATGCCCTTCTTGCCTTGTCTCTCAGATCGTTCACAGATTTGTGGAAGTTACCTGTGGCGCTGATGTTTAGGCCAAGGTATGTATAGTTTTTTGTGTGCTCTGGGGCAACGGTGTCAAGATGGAATTTGTGGTCCTGGCGACTGGACCTTTTTTGGAAGACCATTATTTTGGACTTACTGAGATTACTGTCAGGGCCCAGGTCTGGCAGAATATCTAGGTGCTGCTGTTGGCCCTCCTTGGTTGTTGACAGAAGCACCAGATCATCAGCAAATGGTAGACATTTGACTTCAAATTCTAGTAGGGTGAGGCCGGGTGTTGCAGACTGTTCTAGTGCTTCTGTCAACAACCAAGGAGAAGTGATTTTTATGTTGAAGAGAGTGGGGCTTAAGCTGCACTCCTGTCTCACCCCACAGCCCTGTGGGAAGAAATGTGTGTTTTTTGCCTATTTTAACCGCACACGGATTTTATGATGTTGTTGTATGTTTTTCCCCCAACACCACTTTCCATCAATTTGTATAGCAGACCCTCACGACAAAAATTGTGTCGAAGGCTATTTTGAAGTCCACAAAGCATGAGAAGACTTTGCCTTTGTTTTGGTTTGTTTGTTTGTTTGTCAATTAGGGTGTGCAGGGTGAATACGTGGTCTGTCATACGATAATGTGGTAAAAATCCAATTTGACATTTGCTCAGTACATTGTTTTCACTGAGGAAATGTACTAGTCTGCTGTTAATGATAATGCAGAGGATTTTCTCAAAGTTGCTGTTGACGCATATCCCACGGTAGTTATTGGGGTCAAATTTGTCTCCATTTTTGTGGATTGAGGTGATCAGTCCTTGGTTCCAAATATTGGGGAAGATGCCAGAGCTAAGGATGATGTTAAAGAGTTTTAGTATAGCCAATTGGAATTTGTTGTCTGTATATATTATCATTACATTGAGGATACCATCAACACACGCCTTGGGTTGGAGGATTTTTATTTTGTCCTGTAGTTCATTCAAGGTAATTGGAGAATCCAGTGGGTTCTGGTAGTCTTTAATAGTTGATTCTAAGATTTGTATTTGATAATGTATATGTTTTTGCTGTTTGTTCTTTGTTATAGAGACAAAAAGATTGGAGAAGTGGTTTACCCATATATCTCCATTTTGGATAGATAGTTCTTCATGTTGTTGTTTGTGTAGTGTTTTCCAATTTTCCCAGAAGTGGTTAGTCTATGGATTATTCAATTACATTGAGCTTTCTGTTTTACATTTTTAGATTTGATAGGGAAGCTGAGAGGTCAAATATACTGTTAAGGTTTTCTACTGCCAGGTTTACACCTTCACTATCACAGTAGAACGTTTTGTCCAGGAAGTTGTCTAAAAGGGATTGAATTTGTTGTCTAATTGTTTTTTGGTAGGTTTCCACACTACATTCCTTCCATCTATAGCATTTCTTAATATTACTCAGTTCCTTTGGCTTTGATGCCTCATGATTGAGTATTGCACTGTTCAAGTAGTGTGTGATTTTGCTGTGATCTGATAGAGGGGTGTCAGTGGGCTGCCTGTGAACGCTCTGCGAGAGTCTGGGTTGAGGTCAGTGATAAAGTAGGCTACAGTACTACTGCCAAGAGATGAGCTATAGGTGTACCAACCATGGGAGTACCCTAGATGCCTACCATTGACTATGTATATGCCCAGCATGCAACAGACCTGCAGGAGTTGTGACCCTTTTTTGTTGGTTATGTTGTGCCTAGGGGGGGCATATGGGGGAGGGAATGCTGTCACCTCCTCTCTGCCTCTCCTCTCGCTGCCGGTCACACTCCCTCTCTGCCTCTCCTCTCGCTGCCGGTCTCACTCCCTCTCTGCCTCTCCTCTCGCTGCCGGTCTCACTCCCTCTCTGCCTCTCCTCTCGCTGCCGGTCTCACTCCCTCTCTGCCTCTCCTCTCGCTGCCGGTCTCACTCCCTCTCTGCCTCTCCTCTCGCTGCCGGTCTCACTCTCTCTATGCCTCTCCTCTCGCTGCCAGTCTCTCTCGTTCTCCTCTCTGCCTCTCCTCTCGCTGCCTGTCTCACTCTCTCTCGCTCTCTTCTCTGCATGTCCTCTCGCTGCCTGACTCTCTCGCTCTCCTCTGCCTTCTTTCTCCTCTCTGCCTGTCTCTCTCTGCCTCTCCTCTCGCTGCTTGTCTCTCCCTCTCCTCTCTGCCTCTTGCTGCCTCTCCTCTTGCTGCCTCTCCTCTCGCTGCCTCTCCTCTCGCTGCCTCTCCTCTCCCTGCCTCTCTCTCTCCTCTCGCTGCCTCTCTCTCTCCTCTCGCTGCCTCTCTCTCTCCTCTCTGCCTCTCCTCTCGCTGTCTCTCGCCTCTGCCTCTCCTCTCGCTGTCTTTCTCCTCTGCCTCCTCTCGCTCTCCACTCTGCCTCTCCTTCTCTTGCTGCCTCTCTCACGCTGCCTCTCTCCTTTCTCTGCCTCTCTCGCTATCTTTCTCTCTGCCTCCTCTCGCTGTCTCTCTGCTCTGCCTCTCTGCCTCTGCTCTTGCTGCCTGTCTCTTTCTCTCCCTCTCTCTCCCTTTCTACCTGTCTGGTTGTGTGATTTATAGCCATGACGTCAGACTAGGGAATCAGGTTGTCTGTGCAGCCTGACAAACACTGGCACCTTGAGGCAAGAGGTGAAACTGCACAGTCACTATATTGTAAGCTACAGTACAACCATTGTCTGTTTTTATGCATTTAGGGTGGCATTCTTACTTAAGATCTGGACACTCGACTCAAATTTTACACCCATTGACGTCAGTGAATGATTTGGGTATAAGTCCAAGTTGCACACACCTATCTCAACTCTGAAGTGTGTGTGTGTGTGTGTTCAGTAGCAACATTGCTCATTAAGCAAAGGGAGTCAGCCCAGCTGCATTACACCTCCCTTGTACGCCACAGTTCCGTTGTCATGGATACAGAGCGGTGATTAAATCGGTACTAACAAAGCTTTAATTAGTGTTGTCACCCTGGAGAGCGTGTGTCTGAAATCTGCAGAAAGAAGAAGCCATCAACTGACTGACCCAAAATCATCTCTTCTCTCTTTCACTTCTTTAGAAGAAGTTCTGTCCTTTTCACTTCATCCCTCTCTTTCATGTTCTTTCACGGTCTCTCTTTTTGTTTCACTTGTTAAGACATGGCAAATCTTGTTTGTCTGTCTCCCTGAAGCTAATGACTGACTTTCTCGTCTTTCTCTCCCTCCCTCATCCCTCTCTCCAGCCCAACCCGTCCAATAAACTAGCGATAATCCACATCCTGGGTCTGTTATCTAATCTCTTCACTACGCTGGACATCAGCAAGCAGGAGGACGAATCAGGAGAGGGCACAGCGCCACCTGTCAAAACAGCCCCGCCACCACCAGGACCTAACCCGGTGAGAGACATCACCATCAACACCCAGGCACACGCCAACTCAGTGGGAGTGTTTAGCGTTGTCTAGGTTACTCAAACTAACCGGTGTGTGTTCTAGGTGGTGGTGGTCCTACAGCAGGTCTTTGCTCTCATTCAGACGGTCCTCAGCAAGTGGCTCAACGACTCTCAGGTGGTGGAGGTGAGACAAGCACACACTGGACAGACCTATAGTGATGTTTTAATATCTGAAGCATAAAAAAATCTGACCTGAATAAGCTGAAAATGAACAGTTTCACTCTCCCCTATTTCCCTCCCTCCTCCCAGGCCGTGTGTGCTATCTTTGAGAAGTCGGTGAGGACTCTCCTCCATGACTTTGCCCCCATGGTGTCTCAGCTCAGTGAGATGCTAGGACAGATGTACAGTACCATACCACAAGCTTCAGCACTGGACCTCACACGACAGGTACACACACACACACGCTTGAACACACTCACGCCAACACAATACATACGCATCAGAGGCACACACACACAAACACCTTAACCAGTGTGAAACCATCTGTGGTTGTATTTGACAGATGGTCCATATATTTGCCAGTGAGACGGACAACTTCCCTCCCATCAAGGCTCTATTTGAGCTGGTTACCTCGGTAACACTCTCCATCTTCCAGCAAGGTAGGGGGTCCTGCAGGGGAGGGGTGTGAAAAATGTCTGTTTTTCTTTTGGGTGATTTTGATTGACAGGAAACCTGCACACACCTGCTTTCAGCAGCAGAGGAAATACAATGGATGCATCTCAGTAGTCTAAAGTCCTTGTCTCCTCTCCTTGGAGCTGGACAGTTGAAAACACCTATTGCATCATATTGCAGTATTTTTAGATGAGTGCAGATGAAGGGGAGGCAATGAGGAGAGGAAGTCACGTTAGATTATTGATATGCATCCTCTGTCCTCCTGTGCTGCTATGGAGAATTAGAAAAGAAAAAGCATTAGAAGGAAGTTCTGTTTTTCACATTGGCATTATCCAGTGGTGGTTATCTGAATACTGTCCAGCCCTCTCTTCTCCCTTTTTAGTTGTCCTCTCATTCCCTACTCCCCCTCTTCTGCTTTGACTGTGTTTGATTGATAATGGCTGCCTCTCCTGCTTTCTTGAACTTTCTTTCTGAGCAGGTGACCTTAAATGTTATACTGTGGCCTGTATCTTATACAGTATGGTGCAACGTTACATAACATCACAGAATGTTGTTGCAGAACAACGTTCATATAGAAATGTATTGTGTAGAATAGACAGCCCTCTCGGTTTTACAGAACGGAATTGTGTGTGCTCTATACATTGCATTTCTATCTGGGTTGCACCCCACTGAATAAGCCTGTAAGGTTGGGGCTTGGGTCTTGTTTGGAGTCTGGGAACAGTGAAGGGGATGGTTGCCTCCCAAGTGTTCACCTTTTGGGGGGTGGGTGGGGGTAGGGGTCAGGGGTTCTATTGACCCAATCCCAAATCGACCCCCAGCCCCTACCCCCTTGGCACATGGATGGTTGTAAGCCACACAGAAAAATATCATATTTCCTATCGTATGACATTGCAAGCCCCTAGGGTGTATAGTCTAGGAGAGATGCATAGGGGCTAGTCCAGGGGAAGGGGGTAGAGGCAAGGGGTTGATTTGGGACTGGACGCCCCTTTTTCTCTGAAGCGTCACAGAGGTGCCTCCTGGGTTCCCCACTCCAAACCCACTTTTGTTATTTTTTGGTTTGTTCCTTCTCTCGTTACTACTTTCTTTTTTATCTCCAAATGGAACCCATGTTTTCTCTCTCTACCTGTTTTCTGTTCGTTCAACCGCTCCTGTTTTTCTGAGACTCTTCCAAAGCTTCACACGCCCCTCCTCCCTCTCTCTCCCCCTTTGTTTGTTCTTTACTCACGTGTGACAATTATTTCAATGAGATCTTTTATGTTCTCTTTTCTTTCCACATGACTGTTGAATCGGTTGAGTTGCTGTTTGTATATTATTATTATTATTCTCTTTATGATTTGTTAAGTTTCATCTTTATTATATTTTAGGACCCAGGGATCATCCTGATATTGTTGATTCATTTATGCAACTCCAAGCTCAGGTGTGTTTTTGGTTTCTTATTTCATTCACTTTGGGTTTCTCAATCTCTCTCTCTGTCTCTCTCGCTGTCTCTCTCTCGCTGTGTCTCTCGCTGTCTCTCTCTTGCTGTGTCTCTCTCCGTCTCTCGCTGTCTCTCTCTCTCTGTCTCTCTCTCGCTGTGTCTCTCGCTGTCTCTCTCTCGCTGTGTCTCTCTCTGTCTCTCGCTGTCTCTCTCTCTCTGTCTCTCTCTCGCTGTGTCTCTCTCGCTGTGTCTCTCTCTCCGTCTCTCGCTGTCTCTCTCTCTCTCTGTCTGTCTCTCGCTGTCTCTCTCTCCGTCTCTCGCTGTCTCTCTCTCTCTGTCTGTCTCTCTCTCTGTCTCTTTGTCCCTCTCGCTTGTTCTCTCTCTCTCTCTCTCTCTCGTTATCTCTAGCTCTCTTTCTTCTCTCTTTCTGTTTGTTTAAAAAGGGTCCTAGGGCGACCCATCATAATGGCAGGGCAGAGAATGGACAGTAGGTGGCGCTATTGAAGGACCGACTGTCTTCTTCAATACTCAGGGCTCTAACCAGAAGCTACACCTTTGTCTGAAGATGAGGGAGTTCGGTTCAGAGTTCACCAAGGTCATGTCCAGTAGGCAAAAAACAAGAGATTGTTTTGAAAGGAGAAGGGACAAACTGAACGTGTCCAATAAGAAACATTTTCATGTTCAGTTGTCCTACTGAACACGACCCTGGGATGTAGTTCTAGAGGTCGACCGATTATGATTTTTCAACGCCGATACCGATTTTTATTTTGAATAATAATTGTAATAATGACAATTACAACAATACTGAATGAACACTTATTTTAACTTAATATAATACATCAAAATCAATTTTGCCTCAAATAAATAATGAAACATGTTCAATTTGGTTTAAATAATGCAAAAACAAAGTGTTGGAGAAGAAAGTAAAAGTGCAATATGTGCCATGTAAGAAAGCTAAGTTCCTTGCTCAGAACATGAGAACATATGAAAGCTGGTGGTTCCTTTTAACATGAGTCTTCAATATTCCCAGGAAATAAGTTTTAGGTTGTAGTTATTATAGGACTATTTCTCTCTGCGATTTGTATTTCATATACCTTTGACTATTGGATGTTCTTATAGGCACTTTAGTATTGCCAGTGTAACAGCATAGCTTCCGTCCCTCTCCTCGCACCTACCTGGGCTCGAACCAGGAACACAACAGCCACCCTCGAAGCATCGTTACCCATCGCCCCACAAAAGCCGCGGCCCTTGCAGAGCAAGGGGAACAACTACTCCAAGTCTCAGAGCAGGTGACATTTGAAACGCTATTAGCGCGCACCCCGATAACTAGCTAGCCTTTTCACATCGGTTACACCAGCCTAATCTCGGGAGTTGATAGGCTTGAAGTCATAAACAGCGCAATGCTTGAAGCATTGCGAAAGGCTGCTGGCAAAACTCAGGAAATGCTTATGAGCCTGCTGGTGCCTACCATCGCTCAGTCAGACTCCTCCTACAAATCATAGACCTAATTATAACATAATAACACACATAAATACGAGCCTTAGGTCATTAATATGGTCGAATCCATAAACTATCATCTAGAAAAACAAAAAGTTTATTATTTCAGTGAAATACGGAACCGTTCCGTATTTTATCTAACGGTGTTATCCATAAGTCAAAATATTGCTGTTACATTGTACAACCTTCACTGTTATGTCATAATAATGTCATAATTACGTAACGAGCCAGGCAGCCCAAACTGTTGCAAATACCCTGACTCTGTCCTTTTTTGCGAATGCGCACCGCATCAATTATATGCAACGCAGGACACGCTAGATAAACTAGTAATATCATCAACCATGTGTAGTTAACTAGTGATTATGATTGATTGTTTTTTATAAGATAAGTTTAATGCTAGCTAGCAACTTACCTTGGCTTCTTACTGTATTCGCATAACAGGCAGGCTCCTCTTGGAATGCAATGTAAAGCAGGTGGTTAGAGCGTTGGACTAGTTAACCGTAAGGTTGCAAGATTGAATTCCCGAGTTGACAAGGTAAAAATCTGCCGTTCTGCCCCTGAACAGGCAGTTAACCCACTGTTCCTAGGCCGTCATTGAAAATAAGAATGTGTTCTTAACTGACTTGCCTAGTTAAATAAAGGTGTAAAAAAAAAAAAAAAAAAAACGGCCAAATCGGTGTCCAAAAATACAGATTTCCGATTGTTATGAAAACTTGAAATCGGCCCTAATTAATCGGCCATTCCGATTAATTGGTCTACCTCTATGTAGTTCCCAGTGACCTCACTGGTTAGAATCCCAGAGCCACGCCCCTTTTCTGATGTAATTCCAGCCCAGTGCCAATCAAAGCCCAAATGAATTAATATTCCATTAATTAATCAATTCAGGCGAATTGGTTGCCCTCTTTTATTTTATTTTTGTCTTCCTTCTACATTCTTCTTCCTTTAATCTTTGGATAGATCTGATCTCCTCTCCTCTTCCCTCTGTCCCCCTCTCCTCCTCCATCCTGAATGAGTTACTTACAGTATCAGTTGTATTTATCCGTACATGTACTTTACTTACTTATGTTGCATATTCAATCCAACCAGGCCAAAAAAGGGATGAAAAAATAGTGTATCAGAATGAAATTGATACAAAAGCTACAGAACCATCATTGCCTTTAGTTTGACTTAAGTTTGGAATAATTTTCTATTTTTGTTTTTCTCCAGTTTGTTTGCCGAGTTTGCATTGGAGCAGAGTTGTGTACTTACTCTATGAATGGTAGTTTGTCGTAGGGAGAGTGGAGTAGTCTAGCCTGGTAGCTTCATCTGTTTACCTGCTATAGACAACTCCTTTAGCCCAACTTACATTAACTCCCCCTCAAGGATTTAAAAACATTGGATTGGTGTAAGAAACACTTTGTCTACACCAATCCAATGCTGTTAAATCCCAGATGGGTAGTGAACGAGATCACACATCAGGGAGAATCAGAATTTGCCTCTTGTTGTTCAGCTCGGACAACTAGTTGTTCCTGACCTTGTGGGTAAACAGCTGAACATGGCAATGACAAAGGAGTTGTCTAAAGCAGACAGTTCTGTCTACGAGGCTAGAAGAGTGGTGGTGGGGGGGTGTACCCATGGAGTAGGGGCACAGACTCCTGCCCTGTGTCATGCCTCTGTCTGCCTCCTACTGTAGGCCCTCAAACGGAAGCCAGATCTCTTCTTGTCTGAGAGTCTTGACGTGAAAGCTGTGTTCCATTGTGGTAAGTGTGTGTCTCTTTGCTTCCAACAAGCACACTGATCATTGTGTGTGTTTCCGCGTCCCTTTTAACACGCACACTGTAAAACTCTTATAAAGTGTTTAAAGGTAAACTGCCCCTTAGGCCATTTAAATCCAGAAAAGTTGGTTCTATGTGGCATGGATGTGAGTTAGAAACATTCATTCTAGTGTCAAAATTGACTTCAAAGTGTAAATCGGATACATTTGAAAATAAAGTCAGTCTCGTCTAAAACTGAATTTTGTAAGGGAGTTTGTCACGAGTTACTGGAGGGTTTACGATCATGTTCACTTGCCCAGTGCTCACTAACACGAGAGAAGCAGCTGTGCTAATTAAGCACGCGCTCTATCCAATCACAGCATCCAGAACCTCCAGACAGTGAGACAGACCTGTCCTTTATGCAGCATATCAGACTGATGTTTGATAGTGTTAATCACGCAAGTCTGCCACTTTTGGGGCAAAATTAGAATTGAGACGATCAGAGCACACTTGTATCATAACTGCAACCTGTCGATATTCCAAAATCCATTTGCGAGCATCTTGTGTCCCCCGCGACCTGCTTTGTAACATGATTCTCTATGAAACACTGCCAGATAGACACACTCTGGTAATAGGGAGAAAGTTGTAAAAAACACAACAGCACTGAAGTACACGCATTGCCACTCGCCTGTGGTGAACACAGAGTTGGAACTTAGCTAGCAAGTGATTTTGGGCACTGATGAACAATGTGTAGCTTGTGCTTTATTTACGATAGTTTCACAGCTTGTAGATTATGAAGTTGTAGACATGCTATCGTTCTCAGAAAAAAAGTTACTTGCGAAAAACTGCACCAAACACCTTAGCGAGATGTAAAATTGACCAAGATCTCCTCTGCAAAAACTTCTAAATGAATTACAGATTTCTTGATTTATCTTAGATTAATTCTGACAATTGATAGGAAGTGACTATTTTGAGGAAGACGCTATGTTGTTGCTACGCTGACTCAGGAGGGACAAACAACAGTACCTGCCAGGGTAGGAGATAATAACACACCCAGATCAAACCACACCACCAAGACCACTCTCGTTTGTCTTCAGTCATGGCCACTTAATGAGCAATCTTTCAAACGAGGCCAAATCAGGAAGTGCAGTCGCCCTTTAAATAGTTTAAATAGTATAGCTTTTGTATTTTTATGTTTATTTAATGCCCCCCTGTCCGCTCTCTCCTGTAGGAGTACTGTCACTCAAATTCCCAGAGGCTCCAACAGTGAAGTCTACCTGTTTGTTCTTTGTGAGTATACACACACACACACGCCCCTCTGTATTTATTTGGACAGTAAAGCTAAACATTTTTTTATTTTGCTCTATACTCTAGCATTTTGGATTTGAGATCAAATGTATTTTAGTAAAGAATGTCACCTTGTATTGTATTGTATGAGAGTATTTTAATATCTGTTTTGCTTTTTAGAAATGAAAGAACTTCATGTACAGTAAACTGCAAATGCATCCAACAAGTTTGTAGTCACAAGCTTGATGTAGTCATTACGTGTTAGGAATATGGGACCAAATACTAAACTTTTGACTACATTAATACACCATAAGTGAATATGTCCAAATACTTATGACACCTTCAAATGGGGGGACTAGATATGCAGGAAAATACCCTCAAATAAAAGGTGACATTCTGGACTTTTGCCTAATTTGATAAACTCCAAAATGTTGGGGTATAGTGCCAAGGTTTTAGCTTTACTGTCCAAAACAATACAGAGGGAACTGTATGTTTTTGGTTAACCAAGGTGGATCTTGTTGAAATGTATTCTTAGTTTTGTGGTTCTCTCTGATTGTCCCTGTGTGTGTGCCATAGACTGAGTTGTTGCCCCGTTGCTCAGATGTGCCCCCAGTGGCCAGAGTGGTGCAGGAGGATGGAAAACTACTGCTGCAGGCTGTACTAGAGGTAAACCTACATGCATCCTCGCTAATGTATTTTAGATGTCCTACTGTATACTGAAACATATCACCTTATTGACTGGTCTTTCCTCTCTCTCTCCAGGCAATCGGGGGAGGTTCATCTCGTAGTCTGATGGACCAGTTTGCTGAGGTGCTGTTCAGTCTCAATAAGCACTGTTTCCCTCTTCTCACTGTGTGGCTGAAAGAGGTGCTGCAGACAGCAGGCTTCCCCTCCACTAGGGTCACCACAGAACAGAAGGACACCTTCACCCAACAGATACTCAGGTACCACACACACGTACTTGCTCACTCACCTAGGCAATGCTGCTGTTAGCTTTTCTTTCTGTGTCTGACCCCATCTCTCTCCTCCCGCTCTCCCTCTAGAGAGCGAGTCAATAAGCGGAGGGTGAAGGACATAGTAAAGGAGTTTACACTAGTCTGCAGAGGGCTTCACGGGACCGAGTACGCCGCTGAATACTGACCCTGACCTTGCCACGACTTCCCCAGGCTGGATGCCACGGTACCACAGTACCCACAAACCCCTCAACACTGGAGTTTTCCTTGGACGATTGAAACTAGACCCTCCCCCTAGAACAGAAAACAGCTCCCCATACAGGCCAACCATTGGACAAATGGTGCTCTATCACACCACTCAACGGTCTGACGAAGGCTCCTCTCCTTCTTTCCTCTCTTTCCCCCTGTCTCTCTTTCTCCTTCCCTTTTGTGACTTCAACTCCCAGCATGCCCTCTCTTCACCCTCTTTCTCTCCTTTCTCTCTCTGTTGTTGGAATGGGATCATCTGTGGCTCAGAGGCTGTTTCCCTGCTGTTTCCTGGTTGTTTAGCATCTGAGATGATAGTGGTACTGTACCTGCTGTCCGTAGCTAGCTAGTTTACCTTTGTATCTTTGGAAAGAAAACTAAATAAATATACATTACCAGTCAAAAGTTTGGACACACCAACTCATTCAAGTTTTTCTTTATTTTTACTATTTTCTGCATTGTAGATTAATAATGAAGACATCAAAACTATGAAATAACACATATATAGAATTATCTAGTAACCAAAAAAGTGTTAACCAAATCAAAATATATTTTATATTTGAGATTCTTCAAAGTAGCCACCCTTTGCGTTGATGACAAATTTGCACACTCTTGGCATTCTCTCAACCAGCTTCACCTGTAATGCTTTTCCAAAAGTCTTGAAGGAGTTCCCACATGCTGAGTACTTGTTGGCTGCTTTTCCTTCACTCTACGATCCAACTCATCCCAAACCATCTCAATTGAGTTGAGGTTGGGTGATTGTGGAGGCCAGGTCATCTTATGCAGCACTCCATCACTCTTCTTCTTGGTCAAATAGCCCTTACACAGCCTGGAGGTGTGTTGGGTTATTGTTCTGTTGAAAAACAAATTATAGTCCCACTAAGCGCAAACCAGATGGGATGGCGTATTGCTGCAAAAAGCTGTGGTAGCCATGCTGGGTAAGTGTGCCTTGAATTCAAAATAAATCAGTGTCACCAGCAAAGCACCATCACACCTCCTCCATGCTTCACGGTGGGAACCGCACATGCAGAGATAATCCGTTCACCTACTCTGCGTCTCACAAAGACACGGCAGTTGGAACCAAAAATCTCAAATTTGTACTCATCAGACCAAAGGACAGATTTCCACCGGTCTAATGTTCATTGCTTGTGTTTCTTGGCCCAAACAAGTCTATTCTTCTTATTGGTGTCCTTTAGTAGTGGTTTATTTGCAGCAATTCGGCCATGAAGGCCCTGAGTCACAGTCTCCTCTGAACAGTTGATGTTGAGATGTGTCTGTTACTTGAACTCTGTGAAGCATTTATTTGGGATGCAATTTCTGAGGCTGGTAACTCTAATGAACGTATCCTCTGCAGCAGAGGTAACTGGGTCTTCCATTCCTGTGGCGATCCTCATGAGGGCCAGTTTCATCATAGCGCTTTATGTTTTTTGTGACTGCACTTGAAGAAACGTTCAAAGTTCTTGATGTTTCTGTTTGACTGACCTTCATGTCTTAAAGTAATGGACTGTTGTTTCTCTTTGCTTATTTGAGCTGTTCTTGCCATAATATGGACTTGGTCTTTTACCAAATAGGGCTATCTTCTGTATACCTTGTCACAACACAACTGATTGGCTCAAACGCATTAAGAAGGAAAGAAATTCCACAAATGAATTTTTAACAAGGCACACCTGTAAAATTGAAATGCATTCCAGGTGACTACCTCGTGAAGCTGGTTGAAAGAATGCCAAGAGTGTGCAAAGCTGTCATCAAGGCAAAGGGTAGCTACTTTGAAGAATCTCAAATATATTACATTTTTTAAATACTTTTTTGGTTACTACATGAGTCCATGTGTGTTATCTTAGTTTGTTTTCACTATTATTCTACAATGTAGAAAATAGTATATAAAAAAACCTTGAATAAGTAGGTGTCCAAACCTTTGACTGGTACTGTGTTTGTGTGTGTATGTGTGTATGTGTGTATATATATATATATATATATACGTACGTATACGCATACATACATACAGTTGAAGTCGGAAGTTTACATACACCTTAGCCAAATACATTTAACCGCAGTTTTTCACAATTCCTGACATGTAATCCTGGTAAAAAAATCCCTGTTTTAGGTCAGTTAGGATCACCACTTTATTTTAAGAATGTGAAATGTCAGAATAATAGAGAGAGTGATTTATTTCAGCTTTTGTTTCTTTCATCACATTCCCAGTGGGTCAGAAGTTTATGTACACTCAATTGGTATTTGGTAGCATTGCCTTTAAATTGTTTAACTTGGGTCAAACGTTTCGGTTAGCCTTCCACAAGCTTCCCACAATAAGTTGGGTGAATTTCTGCCCATTCCTCCTGACAGAGCTGGTGTAAATAAGTCAGGTTTGTAGGCCTCTTTTCTCGCACCCTCTTTTTCAGTTCTGCCCACATTTTCTATGGGATTGAGGTCAGGGCTTTGTGATGGCCACTCCAATACCTTGACTTTGTTGTCCTTAAGCCATTTCTCCACAACGTTGGAAGTATGCTTGGGGTCATTGTCCTTTTGGAAAACCCATTTGCGACCAAGCTTTAACTTCCCGACTGATGTCTTGATGTTGCTTCAATATATCCACATAATTATCCTTTCTCATGACGCCATCTATTTTGTGAAGGGCACCAGTCCCTCCTGCAGCAAAGCAGCTCCACAACATGAGGCTGCCACCCCCGTGCTTCACTGTTGGGATGGTGTTCTTCGGCTTGCAAGCCTCCCCCTTTTTCCTCCAAACATAACGATGGTCATTATGGCCAAACAGTTCTATTTTTGTTTCATCAGACCAGAAGGCATTTCTTCTTCAAAAAAGTATGATCTTTGTCCCCATGTGCAGTTGCAAACTGTAGTCTGGCTCTTTTATGGTGGTTTTGGAGCATTGGCTTCTTCCTTGCTGAGCGTCCTTTCAGGTTATGCCGATATAGGACTTGTTTTACTGTGGATATAGATACTTTTGTACCTGTTTCCTCCAGCATCTTCACAAGGTCCTTTGCTGCTGTTCTGGGATTGATTTGCACTTTTCGCACCAAAGTACGTTCATCTCTAGGAGACAGAACACGTCTCCTTCCTGAGCGGTATGACGGCTATGTCGTCCCATGGTGTTTATACTTGCGTACTATTGTTTTAACAGTTGAACATGGTACCTTCAGGCGTTTGGAAATTGCTCCCAAGGATGAACCAGACTTGTGGAGGTCTACAATTTTTTTTTCTGAGGTCTTGGCTGATATCTTTTGATTTTCCCATGATGTCAAGCAAAGAGGCACTGAGTTTGAAGGTAGGCCTTGAAATACATCCACAGGTACACCTCCAATTGACTCAAGAGATGTCAATTAGCCTATCAGAAGCTTCTAAAACCATGACATCCTTTTCTGGAATCTTCCAAGCTGTTTAAAGGCACAGTCAACTTAGTGTATGTAAACTTCTGACCCACTAGAATTGTGATATAGTGACTTATAATTGAAATAATCTGTCTGTTAACGATTGTTGGAAAAATTACTTGTCATGCACAAAGTCCTTAACCGACTTACCAAAACTATAGTTTGCTAACAAGAAGTGGAGTGTTTGAAAATCTAGTTTTAATGACTCCAACCCAAGTGTATGTAAACTTCATATATATATTTATATATATACACACACACACACACACACACACACACACACACACACACACACACATCTATATAACGAAACAAAGGGGGTGCCAGTCCTGCTGCAAAACAGGAAGAGAGAGGGACCAATGACGGAACAGGATTCTGTGGACTGACACATATTAACAGCATACTGTATACCATACAACACCGACTCACGCTCCCCAAAACTCTTACGTTTGCCAAAATTATTGTTGAATGTCATGTGAACTAGTCTAATTTGATTTTGATATTTGCCTTTATGGGGAATTATGTGCCGATTGAAGGTTGAACCACTGACCAACTAGACTAAAGCAGAGGATTATACTGTCTGCTGTCCTGCCCCTGTCCTGCGCTACACACACACACACACACACACACACACAACTGTAGTTTCCTTAAGAGTCTAGAATGTCCAATGATCGATCAATGAGGAGGGAGAAGAGGTGACAGAGAGTGATGCAGAGGTTGGTGAGATGAGTGTTGTGAGGGGGGGGGGGGAAATAGATGAGGGTGTGTTGTCCTATCTGTGGACTGTACAGTCACTGTAGTCGTGCAACTCGATTAATCATGTTGCGTGTGTAGGGGAGTGTGTGCAGTGTTGATGCAGTGTGCATGAGTGTGAGCAAATGTCTGCCTCCCCGCTTGTTGAGTGCACTTATATCGGACCTTCATCACTTTCTCCTACCAAACACAGACACCCCCTCCCCTTTTAAACACAGATCCCGTCCCTCCATTTGACACTCTCTTAGTCCTCCCCTACATACAGTACATATACTGAGTACTCCACTTAAATGTTCTCTGCTCACAACACACAAGAACTGCAACAGTCCACTAACCTCCATATTTCCTGGATTGACTGACCAGTCTTAACCATTGACTAGATGAACTCATTCGTATGATCTATAAACCAGTAGAACAAACTACACACCGTACTGCTCTTAACCAGTGCTTGTCAACAAGCAACCTGAGTCCTATCACCCAACCGGGTGTCTTCCTAGAATGAGACTGAGAGGGGTAGTCAGTGATGTCATAAAGATTATTCAGGAAGTGTATTTGCAGTTGGAGACTGATGGAATGGAACTCTTCTCTGTGAATGGAATTGAGACTGCGTCTGAAATGACTTCATGAAAATAGATGGAAATCAGAGAATAGGGTACCATTTAGGATGGATGAAACGATTGGAGCAGCTGGCTCCCATGTGTACTTCCTGCTTCCTTATGACATCACCTCTGTCCAATCCCTCTTTGTGTCACTAGGTGCCTGCAGACATGTAGCATGTGTGTGTTTTTGGGGTACGGGGTGGGGTTGGGTGGGTGGTTTTTGGGAGATTATGAAATACTGTGAGTGTGACGCTGTGAGATAATGCTCTGGGTACAAGTTGGCCATTAGATAAAGATCTAGGATCCGCTTACCCTCAGTGGGTCCTCAATTTAACCATTATGGACTGAAGATGCAAGACTGACTTCGGATCAGTGTCTAGGGTTGACTTCATCCTACGGTCAAGGGAACTGTCTGAGAGTATGTTTGTCACTGACAAAGAGAGAGGAGGAGGAGGAGGGTTGGAGCAGGGATGAAATGTACATTGTTTCTTTTTTGTACCATGTTTTAATTTATTAAATATATCTGATGGCAAGTCGTGTTTGTGTGTGTGTGCGCGGGCGCGCGCACTTCCTACTGGCCAGTATGTTAGGTCTGTGTTGCCTATAATAAACACAGAAAGAAAATCAGTAATATGGCACCAAGCTGTATTCATTTATCATTTTCATGGGCTTCTTCCTAATTTTCACAAAGGGAATTACAAACGTTTAAAAGAAAATGTACAATCAGGATCATACCAAAAGTTTACAACAGAAGCACGCATGCGTCGTCTTCTCATCGTGGGTGTGTGGTGGCGAGTTTGGTGCGCCCTCACACACGTGGGGTGCTCTTCAATTTGTGGTCTCTGCGGATCAGCCATTCAGAAGAATAGCTACTTTTGGGCTTGGAAGGTAAGCAGCCTTTTGCTAAGAATGTTTTCTGTATTTTACTTGTTGTAGCTAACTACTAGCTAGGGAACTATTCGTATTGAATTATCCAGCTAGCTGATTAATTAAAGCTAGCTAGCTAACGTTACTGTAGCTAGCAACTTTGTAAGTAACTTACCTTACGCTTTCAAAGTTTAGATTTGATGCCGTGTTATATCTTGTGCACGATCTATTGTTGCAGGAAGTAAACTCATGTGCCACGTTCTCTTACTAGTTCGTTTTTTGCCTAAACGATCAAATCCGAGTTTGATTATTATTTTATTTTGTTAGATACTTAGCTAACCAAATTCATTACAATATCGCTGGCTAAATTGCTATCATATCTAACAAAGCATTATTTTGATATGGAGGACACTTCTTTATCAGCTAACGAAATAGCCCTGCTAGAGCCCGAGCTGCATGCCTTGTGATGCAACACGCAAATAATAAAGTTGACCCATGTCCTGACTGTGATTACTTAATGAATGCACTGTATAGAGAGGAGTGGGGTTGGAATCGGCCTCATGATCCATATCCACTTAGCTACCCTCGTTCTACTCTGTATTTCTGTCAAGCACACATCCTCTAACCTAGTAACAGTTGGGGCAGATTTTTCAATTTATTTTACCTTTATTTAACTAGGCAAGTCAGTTAAGAACAAATTCTTATTTTCAATTACGGCCTAGGAACTGCCTGCTGTCAGCTCGGGGGTTTGAACTTGAAATATTCCGGTTACTAGTCCAACGCTCTAACCACTAGGCTACCCTGCATAGAAAATGACTGCAAGTTTAGCTGAACAACTAGGCTGCCTTGTCTCAGCACTATATTCATACGTGAAAGTATCAGTGGACCTCAAATGCTACAGTAAACATTCCTTTGAGGGTGAGAGCATTGAGACATCTTTAGAACCCAAAGTGCAGTGTGTACCAACCCACACCGATAAACCAACAGTTAGGCTACACTGACAGACACGTATTTGATCTCGCTCCAATATGTATGTTTGTATAATTTCCTGTGTTTAGCTGACAGACTGACTACAGTGTCACAAAAATACAACATACTCTGTTCTGGCTGCAGAGTTGACCTCTGTCCAGGGCATAATCAGGTCAAAGGTCAACACAGGGACAGATCTGGAGTCGGTCCTTATAGATTATTGATTGATTATAATGATTGTGTTGGATTTAAAGATGGGTAGTGTTAAATTACTCTTTTGTCATGTGGTCTCCAACATGTGCATGGTAACATATGTATTATGTCACCATTGGGTTTTGGGAAGAAAAAAAACAATTATCCACTCATCTCCCCTTCTCTAGTTATGGCAGTAGTGAGGTTCTACAGTAAGGAGGCTGAGAGGGGGTGTGTCTTACAGACTGCTGCTCAGCTTCACCCCCAGCTGTCAATCACCAGTGAGCTCTGCTACAATGTCGAGCTGACAGGTGAGTGTGTTTGTGCATAATGTATATGAGTGAAAGATGCACCCAAATTGTTCAGGCAAGTAAGAAATACATGCGCTCATGCTATCCGGAAGGCCAAAGTTAGTTACTTTAAGGAGCAGTTCTCTCTGTGGGTTTAACCCCAAGAAGTTCTGGACAATGGTGAAAGAACTGGAGAATAAACCATCCTCACAGCTACCCTTTCCCCTAATGTTCATGATGTGTTTGTTCCTGCCAAACTAACCCTGATTCAGATGACCATCCTACCCATGCTAGATTACAGAGATGTATCTTAAATAGTTTAGATACACCTACTCATTCAAGGGGTTTTCTTTATTATTTTTTAAAACTATTTTCTACATTGTAGAAAAATACTGAAGACATGAAAACATTGAAATAACACATGGAATCATGTAGGTGTTAAACAAATCAAAATATATTTTATATTTGTGATTCTTCAAAGTTTGCCTTGCCTTTGCCTTGATGGCAGCTTTGCTCACTCTTGACATTCTCTCAACCAGCTTCACCTGGACTGTTTTTCCAAAAGTCCTGAAGGAGTTCCAAGATATGCTGAGCACTTGTTGGCTGCTTTTCCTTCACTCTGCGGTCCAACTCATCCCAAACCATCTCAATTGTTTAACACTTTTTGGTTACTACATGGTTCCATGTGTTATTTCATAGTTTGTCTAAACTATTATTCTACCGTGTAGAAAATAAAAACCCTTAAAAAAGATGAGTAGGTGTGTCCAAACCTTGACATGTAAGGGTGCTCTCGAGCAGTTAGCTGTTCTTTACTATTCGGCCATCAGATTTGCCACCAATGCTCCTTAAAGGACACATCACTGCACTCTATACTCCTCTGTAAACTCTCTGTATACCCAAATCAAGACCCACTGGTTAATTCTTATTAAAAAAATAAACTCTTAGACCTCAACCCTCCCTAGCTGAGAGATCTACTGCAACCCTCATCCTCCACATACAACATCTCTTCTGCCAGTCTGTTAAAGGTCCCCAAAGCGCGCACATCCCTGGGTCTCTTTCAGTTCGCTGCAGCTAGCGACTGGACAGTTTTATCTCTCTCTTATCTCTATCCAAAGACTCAATCATGGACACTTACTGACAGTTGTGGCTGCTTCGCGTGATGTGTTGTTGTCTACCCTTTTTCCCTTTGTGCTGTTGTCTGTTCCTAACAACGTTTCTACCATGTTTGTGCTGCTGCTGTGTTGTTGCCATTCTGTGTTGTCTTAGGTCTCTCTGTGTTGTGTTGTTATTTTTACTTTTTATTTTTATCCCCTGTCCCTGCAAGAGGCCTTCATTATAAATATGAATTTGTTCTTAACTGACTTCCTAGTTAAATGAAGAGGGGGGAAAAAGTGTCTTCAGTGAATTTTAGGCTCTCTAATTCTCTCCTCATATCCCTCCCCTTACTCCCCTAGGTGCTGAGTCTCTGAGTGTAGAGCAGAGGGAGGTGCTGCTGTGGCTGTTCCGCCCCACTCTGCAGACAGAACAGCTGTCTGACACACCATACCTGACAGAGGGAGAGGCAGGAACACTAGTGGAGATCGGACCTAGGTACACACACACACTCAGACACACACACACAAATTGATTTGAAATGCTCAAATCAACCCTTGCGCCCCACTATAAATGTTTTGTTTGTGCTGCCCCCTGTAGGTTGAACTTTTCAACAGCATGGTCCACTAACGCTGTGTCCATCTGTCAAAGTGCTGGACTGACCAACGTCACCAGAGTGGAGCTGTCCAGAAGACTGCTGATACAAGTACACAAATACAGACGCACACAATTTAGGTGCAGTTCAGGCTGCCATGTTGCACAAGGGGACAAATGGATCAATTCTAACTTTCCTGTCCCTTTCTCTCGCCAGCCCAAGGATGGACAGAGTGAGACAGTGTTGGATGGAGAAGTGGAGAGACTGGTCAGCAGTCTCTATGACAGTATGACTGAGTGTGTTTACACACATCCCATCTCCTCCTTCACTGTGGCAACCAAACCACAGGAAGTGTTTGAGGTAGACATCCTGGAGAAAGGACGTGCTGCCCTGGAGACTGCTAACGATGAGCTGGGTAAGTACTACCTGTTAATGTTAGATATCTCATCAGGTCTTCGATCGGTTCCTTCCTGTCTACCGTTCTTTCTTTTCTCGCTCTTCTTATGTCGGCTATCTCTTGTTGTCCTCTCTAACCTTTCCTTTTCCCTCCCCCTCTCTTTCACCAGTCCTTCCCCTTATGTGGATAGGCCTACTTTGTCACATGACATATAATCTAATGACATAGATGGTTGAAGTCACAGGACTGACAGTGTCATTGATTAGCTTGTGTCTGTAATTACACTAAGGCACACTTTGTGTGTTTGTGTAATTAGATTAAAGCATGCTCTGTGAGCAGTGATTTAACTGTTTGCAATATCAGTGTGTGATAAATTCAATCCCTCATACTTTGAGGGGCCTGTGGAGTTTGACTGAATAGTAAACTCACCCACATGAACAGCCTTCCCTTGATCACTGTTAAAGCTCAAAGCTGGGACCGAGAGACTGAAAAACAGCTTCTATCTCAAGGCCATCAGACTGTTAAACAGCCACCACTAACATTGAGTGGCTGCTGCCAACACACTGACACTGACTCAACTCCAGCCACTTTAATAATGGGAATTGATGGGAAATGATGTAAATATATCACTAGCCACTTTAAACAATGCTACCTTATATGATGTTACTTACCCTACATTATTCATCTCATATGCATACGTATATACTGTACTCTATATCATCGACTGTATCCTTATGTAATACATGTATCACTAGCCACTTTAACTATGCCACTTTGTTTACATACTCATCTCATATGTATATACTGTACTCGATACCATCTACTGTATCTTGCCTATGCTGCTCTGTACCATCACTCATTCATATATCCTTATGTACATATTCTTTATCCCCTTACACTGTGTATAAGACAGTAGTTTTGGAATTGTTAGTTAGATTACTTGTTGGTTATTACTGCATTGTCGGAACTAGAAGCACAAGCATTTCGCTACACTCGCATTAACATCTGCTAACCATGTGTATGTGACAAATAAAATTTGATTTGATTTGTTAGTTTCTCATTTTTAGAATTGTGTGAATGTGAACCGCCTTGAGGACGTGAGCTCCCTGTTTCATCTGATGTGTTTCATTGTTGATCCAAATAACATATTCAAGTGTGTGTGTGTGTGGTGTAGGTCTGGCCTTCGACTCGTGGGATCTGGACTACTACACGTCATTGTTCCAGAGAGTGAAGAGGAACCCTACCAGTGTGGAGTGTTTCGACCTTGCCCAGTCCAACAGGTAGGTGTGTTTTGTTGATGGTGTACTCTTTAATCTTCCTTTGTTTTATTTGTGTTTTGCTTCTGGGGGTAACTTTTTGCATTTCCTGTCTCTGTGCCGCCCTCCCTCAGTGAGCACAGTCGTCATTGGTTCTTCCGGGGACGTATGGTGATTGATGGACATGAGCAGAAGGACACTCTGTTTAGCCTCATCATGGACACCCAGCGTCATAGCAACCAGAACAACGTAATCCAGTTCTGTGACAACAGCAGGTAGGAGAGATGGTGTATGGAAGGACGCTTTTACAATATGTCACACGGCGGGATTTTGTTTCCTTTCCACATTTTACAATTCCATAGTGTGTGTGTTTGTGTTTGTGTAGTGGCATAAAGGGGATGGAAGTGGAATGTGTGTACCCCAGAGACCCATGCCAGGCCAGTGCCTACGAGTTGAGACTCTCTGAAAGACATGTCATCTTCACTGCGGAGACTCACAACTTCCCTACTGGTGAGAACATGCACACACCCGCACATCCAGGCCAGGAGCGTGTTATAGTTCTTTTATACATATATTTACACCTTTTTGAAATCCCTCTCCCTGCCTTCCTCCTCCTTTATTTAACCCCAGGTGTAGCTCCATTCAGTGGTGCCACCACGGGGACAGGAGGACGTATCAGAGATGTGCAGAGTGCTGGGCAGGGCGGGCATGTCGTCGCTGGCACCGCCGGATACTGCTTTGGCAACCTCCACATACCTGGTGAGTGTCTGGAGAGATGTCTGTCTGTACCTGCCGCTGTCTGTCGTGAGGATCATGGAAATGGCAGGAAACCTTGCATGAGTTAAAGATGTCCATCTCCCCCATCCTCCTCCTCTCTCCCCCATCCTCCTCCTCTCTCCCCCATCCTTCTCCCCTCTCCCCCTATCCTTCTCCTCTCTCCCCAGGTTACAGCCTGCCATGGGAGTGTAAGGGGGAGGGGTGGGAGTACCCCCCCAGCTTTGCCCCTCCCCTGCAGGTGGTCATCGGAGCCAGTGATGGAGCGTCAGACTACGGCAACAAGTTTGGAGAACCAGTCCTGGCAGGTCCAGACACGAACGATGGAAACAACAGCAGCATCTGAAATTTCACCCTATTCCTTATATAGTGCTGCTGCAGTACTTCAATAGTAGTGCACTATATAGGGAATAGGGTTCCATTTCAGACTTAACCGGCCTGGAGTATGACATGTTTTTTGGAGTTGAAACCACAGGAGGTTAACTTGCTTTCGGTCTCCATCTAGGCTTTGCTCGGTCCTTCGGCATGCGACTGGCCAGTGGGGAGAGGAGAGAGTGGATCAAGCCAATCATGTTCAGCGGTGGGCTGGGCTGCATCGAAGATGCACATGTGAAGAAGGAGCAGGCAGAGAAAGGTTAGATCTTTGGTTGGAGCTGATTGGTGTATGGTTAGTGGTAAAGTTGGGGTCAACACGTGGAAATCGACTAGGTCATTTATTGACATTGGCATTAATTCTATGTTTAAAATAACCCTGTCTGTAAAAACCGTTACTTGTGCTGCTGTTTGTCAGGAATGGAGGTGGTGAAGATCGGGGGTCCGGTGTACAGGATCGGAGTGGGAGGAGGGGCTGCCTCCTCTATCCAGGTGCAGGGTGATAACTCCAGTGCCAGAGACCTGGGGGCGGTGCAGAGAGGAGATGCTGAGATGGAACAGAAGATGAACCGGGCACTCAGGGCCTGTCTGGAGAGAGCGGGAGGAAACCCCATTTGTAGTATACATGACCAGGGGGCAGGGGGAAATGGTAAGAAGAGAGTGTGTGACGAAGCTGAAGAACGGAAGTCTTGAGTTGGGATTGGTTGTGTGTTGGATTAATGTAGTTGTTTTGTAGGTAACGTGTTGAAGGAGCTGTGTGAGCCGGCGGGAGCTGTGATCTACTGCAGCAGGTTTAAGAGAGGAGACCCCACCCTCAGTGTGTTGGAGCTATGGGGGGCGGAGTACCAGGAGAGCAACGCCATGCTCATCCGCCAGTCAGATCGCTCCTTCCTGGAGAGGGTGTGTCAGAGGGAGAAGTGCCCCGTTGACTTTGTTGGAAACATCACTGGAGATGGAAAGGTGAAGATGGGGAGGAATCACAACTGAATCACATTTCTGTCATTTTACCACACACCTTTCCTTTGGGGTGTGAGTGATTTTGACAATGGTCTCTCTCCATGTGTAGATAGTGCTTGTGGATGATGTGGGTGGTGGTGAAGGAGAGGACCAGACAGACAGAGGGCGCTGTCCTGTAGACCTCCACCTGGACTGGGTGCTGGGGAAGATGCCCCAGAAGGACTTTGTCATGGAGAGGATGACAACTGACCTCAAGCCTCTGTCTCTTCCCACTGGGCTGGGTGTAAGAGACGCCCTGGACAGAGTCCTACGCCTGCCCGCCGTCGCCTCCAAACGCTACCTAACTAACAAGGTGTGTGTGTTTTAGAGATTTCACTATCTCAGTAATGTTTTACCCTCACGTTAAAAACATTACAAACAGTAAATTAAGGCTGTTAGGTTTAGTAAATAACATGTTTTTGTAGAGAGAAAAGCTCTGAGTTCATTTTGTATTCTCTCTCTGTCTCACTACCTTAATCTGTCTCTCCATCCCTTTCTCAGGTGGACCGGTCCGTTACGGGTCTGGTTGCCCAGCAACAGTGCGTTGGTCCTCTCCACACCCCATTGGCTGATGTCGCTGTCGTCTCTCTGTCTCCATTCGGCCTGAAGGGGGCGGCGACCGCAATCGGGGAACAACCAATCAAAGGTCTCGTTTCGCCGGGGGCGGGAGCTCGCATGGCTGTGGGGGAAGCGCTGACTAATCTGGTGTTTGCTGAAGTCACAGCCCTGAAGGTAATAGAATATAACGGCACGGTTAGAATCACAGCCCTGACAGGAACAGAAAGTTATAGGCATGCAATGACCACAGCAGAGAGAATTAGGGTGCAATGGCATTGACCACAGTCAGAGCCCTTCAGAAAGACCGAAAACAAACTTTTAGCGAACATCAGCACCAGTCTCTCTGTGCTAAGTGCTGAGTGTGTGTTCTCAGGATGTAAAGTGCAGTGGTAACTGGATGTGGGCGGCAAAGCTCCCTGGTGAAGGGGCATGTCTCTGGGAGGCGTGTCAGGCCATGTGTGATGTCATGGGTCAGCTGGGCGTGGCCATCGACGGAGGGAAAGACTCACTGAGCATGGCTGCTAGAGTTGGGACAGAGACTGTCAAAGCACCAGGTACTTTGTTTGTGTGTTTAGGGCACTATGTGTGTTTTGGGGGACAGGCAGTGTGTGTTGTGTATAAATCTGCTCTTTCTCTAGGTGCTCTGGTCATCTCTGTGTATGCTGTGTGTCCCGACATCACGGCTACGGTTACCCCTGACCTGGAGAACCCTGACGGCCAAGGTTTGCTACTCCCGCATACACGCGCACACACACACACATATGATTGAACAGACACATACACACTGCACATCACAATATTGACACAGCTCAACATTTAAACCTGTTCCTGAGTTGATTTCCACACACATACGCACACCTCTAACATTCTTCCTCTCCAGGTGTGTTGCTGTGGGTTCCAGTGACTCCAGGTCACTACAGACTGGGAGGGTCAGCTCTGGCCCAGTGTTACGGTCAGTTAGGTGACCATTCACCTGACCTCGACCACCCGGAGCTACTGACTGCCTGCTTCAATACCACACAGATCCTGCTACATGGTCAGTCACACTTTACATCAGTATGGCTTATATACTGTCACTGTTCTGTCTGTTGAGTGTATCATACCAGTGTATTCTAGTCGGTAGTGTATCATACCAGTGTATTCTAGTCGGTAGTGTATCATACCAGTGTATTCTAGTCGGTAGTGTATCATACCAGTGTATTCTAGTCGGTAGTGTATCATACCAGTGTATTCTAGTCGGTAGTGTGTTATGCGTGTTGCAGACCGCCTGCTGAGTGCAGGACATGACATCAGCGACGGAGGGCTCATTTCCTGTCTGCTGGAGATGGCGTTCGCAGGGAATCGTGGGATAGAGGTGGACCTGCCCTCTCTGGGTGCTGGAGGTCAGTAGAACAGAACATTCTATAACTGTATTTAAACCCCTCAGAGGTAAGGAAGATATCAATATGCAATATATACAACACAGATCTCTCTCTTACCCTTCCTACCTCTATGTACCCTTCCTCTCCCCTTTCTGTCCCTCCCCCACTCTTCCTATAGTCCTGGAGGTGTTATTCAGTGAGGAGTTGGGCTTGGTAGTGGAGGTGTGTGGGAGGGACATAGAGAATGTGTGTCAGAGGTACACTCACGCTGGACTACAGTGTCACCGCATCGGAACCACCCAAGGCTTCGGACCAGAGTCCATGGTGAGACTGACACACTATTTATATCACTATTGTTTGTCTTGGATGGTCATATAGGGCAGAATCCTATGTTAGATACTTGATCAATAAGGCCCGAGGGGGTGTGGCAGGTATATGGCCAATATTCCACGGCTAAGGGCTGTTCTTAAGCATGACGCAACATGGAGAGTCTTATTGCTATTATAAACTGGTTAGCAACGTAATTAGAGCAGTAAAAATACATGTTTTTGTCATACCCGTGGTATTATGGTCTGAAATACCACGGCTGTCAGCCAATCAGCATTCAGGGCTCGAAATACCCAGTTTATAATATAGAATTGAGCACTTGACTCAAACTCACATAAATCATGCATTGATATCAATGCTTTTTGGGGGATGTTGTTTATTTTTGTTAACATTGTTCTTCCTGTCTCAGGTCAAAGTTCATGTGGACGGACAGGAAGTGCTGAGCGACCGTCTGCCCAGCCTCCGGGCGTTGTGGGAAGGCACCAGTTTCCAGCTTGAACGCCTGCAGACCAATCAGCTATGTGTACAGCAGGAAGAGGAGGGGCTAGCCACACGCACACAGCCCTACTTCAAACTCACCTTTGATCCCATGGAGAAACCCAGCAATAACGGTCTTGGTGCAAGCCAGCCTCGCGTGGCTGTGGTCAGAGAGGAGGGCAGCAATGGAGACAGAGAGATGGCCGTCTCTCTCTACATGGCTGGCTTTGAGGTACCGAGCACACATACACACACACACACACACACACACACACACAGGCATACATACACACACCTAATTTGTTTGCGACCCCTCTCTCTCTGGGTCTAGGTATGGGATGTGACCATGCAGGACCTGTGTTCAGGCTCTTTAACTCTAGACATCTTCAAGGCTCTGGTGTTTGTAGGAGGATTCAGCTATGCAGACGTCCTGGGCTCAGCTAAAGGTATGCACACACAGACAGTATGTACACATACACACGCATATTCTCTTTAACCCTGTGTGTATCTGTCTCCTGATAGGCTGGGCTGCCACAGTGACCTATAACCCCCGGGCCAGAGCGGAGTTTGAGCAATTCCGGCGTCGTGACGATACGCTGAGTCTGGGTGTTTGCAACGGCTGTCAGCTCCTAGCCCTGCTGGGATGGGTCGGGGAGAGGGAGGAGGGAGGAGGTGGTAGGCAAACTGTTTGGCTTTGGTGTCTACTTATTACAGTTTCTTCCCAGAGAGAGATTTACCAAGACAACGATTCATTTGAAGACTGTCTTTTGAGTACTGTTCACTCAGACAGTCCCACTCACCCTCTTGCTGTGTGTTTGTCTCTGCAGAGTCTGATGTGGTCCTGACCCATAACCAATCCGGCAGGTTTGAGTCGCGGTTCATCAGTGTAGGGATCAAGGCCTCTCCTTCAGTCTGGCTCCGGGGCATGGAGGGCTCTGCCCTAGGCGTCTGGGTGGCTCATGGGGAAGGTACAATCTCTTAAAATAATCTTCAGCCTATCTAACTTAAGACAGCTATTGCAAATTTCTACATTGACATGATAAATGTTGACAATGATGCACAAACGCCAAGGGTCATCCAACTCTCCATCTTCTCCATCTCTCCAGGTCTGGTTCAGTTCCGTTCCCCCCAGGTTCAGCAGCGTATCATCTCCTCCGGCCTCGCCCCCCTCCGTTACCTGGATGACACGGGTGCACCCACTGAGGTGTATCCCCAGAACCCAAACGGCTCTCCCCAGGGCCTAGCGGGGCTGACCTCCAGGGATGGGCGCCACCTGGCCATGATGCCCCACCCGGAGCGCTGTACCTTTGGCTGGCAGTGGCCATGGGCCCCCAGGGAGCTCCAGAGCTCCCTCAGCACCACCTCTCCCTGGCTACGCATGTTTACTAACGCTGCTGCCTGGTGTAGTCATCAACAGTGAGGGAGCTAGACAACACAGCTCTTTCGCACTGTAGTCCAACTGTGGAAATCAAAATTTGACTTCCCCACACCACATGTTATTCACTGTTCTGTTTTAACTGAACACTTACTCTGCTGAAATCAGTCTTTATGTTATTGGTACTTAAAATAGTATTTTCTCAAACTGAAAAGTATTTGCATTCCAGAGAATCAATGCTGAAATAAAGCCCACCAATCACTGCACCATGGTCAAAAGTATCTGATCAATCACTTGAGCTGTCTTTAACATTCCGAAGGTCACGCTACTACTAACAGATAGTTTGATTGGTTCTCTGTTTATCACTGATACTGTTCAATTATATTGAACATTTTGTAATTTACTGACAAATTTCCAAACGGTTTATGAACTGTTATTTTTCTATCAAACTGAGAACTAATTAAATACATTTAATACAAAATGTGGAGATGGAATAATTGATTCAAGGATTAGGTGTAGTTTAATGTCTATTGTATTTGCATGTGTATTGTTGTGCTAAATAGGGCTCATCTGGAAAATAGTTATTGGTCTCAGCATTTACTCCCTGTTCAGTAAGGACAAATAACAAACTTTCAGAACAATAAATACACCATTTATAGCATTTTACAAGTATTCACATCAAGTATTTACAGTTTCACTGACAAACAGCAGGGTACAATATAATAGGTCTACATTTAATCTGCACCCCCCCATGAACAAACCCAGGTTTTATTGAACCACTGAAGGGCATTGATAACAGTAACACGGACACCAAAATAAAGGCTACAGGTAGGGTTGGACATTTCCAGGAACTTTAAATAAATTCCCTGTTTTTTTCTACAAATTATGTTTGGAGGATTCTGGATTCCCTGCTTATTCCCTCCTGATTCCAGGAACCCCCCCAACTGAGATTTTGGGAAAACCAGGGAATTTATTGAAAGTTCCCTATATGTTGAAACACTAGCAACAGGTACTGTAGAAAGAAACACGACACACACAAAAATCTGAAAATATCAGACAATGAACCTCCAAAATGCTGCATAAAAAACATTCAACACATTCCATTAAACATACTTTGTGTAGGTTCCACCATGTTGCTTTCATCAGATCAGTGGTCATGAAGGAAAGAAGGCTAGGTGTGACACTATGCATTCAGCCATGCAAAAACTGAGCCCCTGGTTAGACTTACTATTAGACTGTAAACCTCTGCTTGTGGTACAGTGAGTCCAACACCTGGGGTGTAATCATTAGTCCAAAATGATTTTCTTTGACAAATTCAGTTAAGTCTCTCCCTGTTTGGTTCCTAGTGAATACACCTGCTAATAACCCCAGGATGCAAACCAGCAGACATACACTGCTGACTTCTTGCTAGGTCTCTCTCTCAAAAAAGAGGTTTGTCACCTCGAGATCTCCTGTTGAAATGAAAGCTAAATCACTGCTGGCCATCATTTCTGCTACTCGCTCTACAGAGAGTTACTGAACAGGCCTACCCCCTGTGTGAGCTGAGGAGTTCCCACTATCTGGTGCCATCTGCTGGTTGATATTGATAACACAGATGAGCAGCAGGAATACCACCACCAGGTCATCCAGGACCCCCAGGAGGCCAGACAGGGAGGGTGGAGTGTCCAGGGGGGGCGAGGCGAGGGACACCACAGTCCCTAGGCAGCAAAGTGCCACCCGGAGGAAGAAGAGGCACACTAGCCCCCCCATGGTGCCCAAGCGGCGGATTAGCAGCTGCAGGAACAGGGGTGTGTCACACAGGTAGTCTGTCACCTAAGGGACAAGACAAACGGGCACAGGTGTGAGTGGAGGGTGTCACGGTCACCTCGCCTGGCTTCAGGTGGGACAGAGAGATCTGGCTCTTGTTCAGTAGAGCAGGTGTTCCCAAACTTTTTGTGGCTGGGATCCCTTTTGCAAATTCATCAGCGATTTAAAAATAGCATACAAGGAGTTTTACTTCGACGTCTTCAGTGCATGACTGGGCGAACCAAGTCTTGGGCCCAGTGAAAAAACATTTAAAAGGCCCTTCTCTTGGCATTGAAGAGAAAAAATGTATGTCTTCAAGCTAATTTTCTGCAATTCTACACATTTGTCCATTTGCAGAGTGCATTCATGTTCAAAGCATACATTTTGAGGAATACAAGAAGTTTTGAGTTTAAAATTTGATAATTGGTGGAAAACTGTAGATACCAATATCACTGTGAGCCTCCCAAGCCCATGTTGGTCAAGCTTAAGAACATACATTGTAGATCAATAATATTTGTATTGTAGTATACAGTGTTGGGGAGTAGCGAACTTAAGAGTCTATTGATGCACCAGTGTGTCAATCTAAGTAACATAATTTTAAAAAAAACATCAAAATCCGTCAATTTAAGCTAGAGATATGTTTTTTGTTGTTGTTGCATGGGCTGAGTCTCATCCACCACATCTGCGATGGAAGGTGGCCGAGCTGCAGAGGTGTTTGTCAGACCATGAGATATCCCGAAAATCGGTCTTCTGAACAGTTTTGTCTACAAAATAATATGACCGCTATGTGGAAAGGGGAGACTCACGAACTTGATGCTCTTCTCCCCCCACGGGTGTCACGGGACCCATCTAAAGGTAACCCATACAAATAAATGGAAGTATGGATATACAGTGCCTTGCGAAAGTATTCGGCCCCCTTGAACTTTGCGACCTTTTGCCACATTTCAGGCTTCAAACATAAAGATATAAAACTGTATTTTTTTGTGAAGAATCAACAACAAGTGGGACACAATCATGAAGTGGAACGACATTTATTGGATATTTCAAACTTTTTTAACAAATCAAAAACTGAAAAATTGGGCGTGCAAAATTATTCAGCCCCTTTACTTTCAGTGCAGCAAACTCTCTCCAGAAGTTCAGTGAGGATCTCTGAATGATCCAATGTTGACCTAAATGACTAATGATGATAAATACAATCCACCTGTGTGTAATCAAGTCTCCGTATAAATGCACCTGCACTGTGATAGTCTCAGAGGTCCGTTAAAAGCGCAGAGAGCATCATGAAGAACAAGGAACACACCAGGCAGGTCCGAGATACTGTTGTGAAGAAGTTTAAAGCCGGATTTGGATACAAAATGATTTCCCAAGCTTTAAACATCCCAAGGAGCACTGTGCAAGCGATAATATTGAAATGGAAGGAGTATCAGACCACTGCAAATATACCAAGACCTGGCCGTCCCTCTAAACTTTCAGCTCATACAAGGAGAAGACTGATCAGAGATGCAGCCAAGAGGCCCATGATCACTCTGGATGAATTGCAGAGATCTACAGCTGAGGTGGGAGACTCTGTCCATAGGACAACAATCAGTCGTATATTGCACAAATCTGGCCTTTATGGAAGAGTGGCAAGAAGAAAGCCATTTCTTAAAGATATCCATAAAAAGTGTTGTTTAAAGTTTGCCACAAGCCACCTGGGAGACACACCAAACATGTGGAAGAAGGTGCTCTGGTCAGATGAAACCAAAATTGAACTTTTTGGCAACAATGCAAAACATAACATTTGTGGTAAAAGCAACACAGCTCATCACCCTGAACACACCATCCCCACTGTCAAACATGGTGGTGGCAGCATCATGGTTTGGGCCTGCTTTTCTTCAGCAGGGACAGGGAAGATGGTTAAAATTGATGGGAAGATGGATGGAGCCAAATGCAGGACCATTCTGGAAGAAAACCTGATGGAGTCTGCAAAAGACCTGAGACTGGGACGGAGATTTGTCTTCCAACAAGACAATGATCCAAAACATAAAGCAAAATCTACAATGGAATGGTTCAAAAATAAACATATCCAGGTGTTAGAATTACCAAGTCAAATTCCAGACCTGAATCCAATCGAGAATCTGTGGAAAGAACTGAAAACTGCTGTTCACAAATGCTCTCCATCCAACCTCACTGAGCTCGAGCTGTTTTGCAAGGAGGAATGGGAAAACATTTCAGTCTCTCGATGTGCAAAACTGATAGAGACATACCCCAAGCGACTTACAGCTGTAATCGCAGCAAAAGGTGGCGCTACAAAGTATTAACTTAAGGGGGCTGAATAATTTTGCACGCCCAATTTTTCAGTTTTTGATTTGTTAAAAAAGTTTGAAATATCCAATAAATGTCGTTCCACTTCATGATTGTGTCCCACTTGTTGTTGATTCTTCACAAAAAAATACAGTTTTATATCTTTATGTTTGAAGCCTGAAATGTGGCAAAAGGTCGCAAAGTTCAAGGGGGCCGAATACTTTCGCAAGGCACTGTATATATCCTTAATAAGACAGACACTTCAAAACCGTATTCCATTTTTGCCAGTTATGAATGTGTTGTTCAATGCTTTTCTATAGGCTATAGTAGAAATGGCTAAATTAAATATTTTAGCAAATCATTTTTTAGATATATACACTGCTCAAAAAAATTAAGGGAACACTAAAATAACACATCCTAGAATAGAATGAATGAAATATTCCTATTAAATACTTTTTTCTTTACATAGTTGAATGTGCTGACAACAAAATCACACAAAAATTATCAATGGAAATCAAATTTATCAACCCATGGAGGTCTGGATTTGGAGTCACACTCAAAATTAAAGTGGAAAACCACACTACAGGCTGATCCAACTTTGATGTAATGTCCTTAAAACAAGTCAAAATGAGGCTCAGTAGTGTGTGTGGCCTCCACGTGCCTGTATGACCTCCCTACAACGCCTGGGCATGCTCCTGATGAGGTGGCGGATGGTCTCCTGAGGGATCTCCTCCCAGACCTGGAATAAAGCATCCGCCAACTCCTGGACAGTCTGTGGTGCAAAGTGGCGTTGGTGGATGGAGCGAGACATGATGTCCCAGATGTGCTCAATTGGATTCAGGTCTGGATTCAGGTCTGGGGAACGGGCGGGCCAGTCCATAGCATCAATGCCTTCCTCTTGCAGGAACTGCTGACACACTCCAGCCACATGAGGTCTAGCATTGTCTTGCATTAGGAGGAACCCAGGGCCAACCGCACCAGCATATGGTCTCACAAGGGGTCTGAGGATCTCATCTCGGTACCTAATGGCAGTCAGGCTACCTCTGGCGAGCACATGGAGGGCTGTGCGGCCCCCCAAAGAAATGCCACCCCACACCATGACTGACCCACCGCCTAACCGGTCATGCTGGAGGATGTTGCAGGCAGCAGAACGTTCTCCACTGCGTCTCCAGACTGTCACGTGATCAGTGTGAACCTGCTTTCATCTGTGAAGAGCACAGGGCGCCAGTGGCGAATTTGCCAATCTTGGTGTTCTCTGGCAAATGCCAAACGTCCTGCATGGTGTTGGGCTGTAAGCACAACCCCCACCTGTGGACATCGGGCCCTAATACCACCCTCATGGAGTCTGTTTCTGACCGTTTGAGCAGACACATGCACATTTGTGGCCTGCTGGAGGTCATTTTGCAGGGCTCTGGCAGTGCTCCTCCTTGCACAAAGGCGGAGGTAGCGGTCCTGCTGCTGGGTTGTTGCCCTCCTACGGCCCCCTCCACATCTCCTGATGTACTGGCCTGTCTCCTGGTAGCGCCTCCATGCTCTGGACACTACGCTGACAGACACAGCAAACCTTCTTGCCACAGCTCGTATTGATGCGCTATCCTGGATGAGCTGCACTACCTGAGCCACTTGTGTGGGTTGTAGACTCCGTCTCATGCTACCACTAGAGTGAAAGCACCGCCAGCATTCAAAAGTGACCAAAACATCAGCCAGGAAGCATAGGAACTGAGAAGTCTTCTATGGTCCCCACCTGCAGAACCACTCCTTTATTGGGGGTGTCTTGCTAATTGCCTATAATTTCCACCTGTTGTCTATTCCATTTGCACAACAGCATGTGAAATGTATTGTCAATCAGTGTTGCTTCCTAAGTGGACAGTTTGATTTCACAGAAGTGTGATTGACTTGGAGTTACATTGTGTTGTTTAAGTGTTCCCTTTATTTTTTTGAGCAGTGTATTTTTTATACCTAAAGGGGTCCTAAAATGCTAAATCCAATACCTAAATGATCCATGGTATGACCAATCTTAAAACAATTCCATATGTTAGCTTAGTAGAACTAGGTTGTAGTGTGGTTGCAGCATGTTTTAATAAAGAATATGACAAGGTTTTGTGTGTTACTAGGTTGTAGCGTGGTTGTAGCATGGTTTGATAAAGGATGTGACAAGGTTTTGTGTGTTACTAGGTTGTAGCGTGGTTGTAGCATGGTTTGATAAAGGATGTGACAAGGTTTTGTGTGTTACTAGGTTGTAGCGTGGTTGTAGCATGGTTTGATAAAGGATGTGACAAGGTTTTGTGTGTTACTAGGTTGTAGTGTGGTTGTAGCATGGTTTGATAAAGGATGTGACAAGGTTTTGTGTGTTACTAGGTTGTAGCGTGGTTGTAGCATGGTTTGATAAAGGATGTGACAAGGTTTTGTGTGTTACTAGGTTGTAGCGTGGTTGTAGCATGGTTTGATAAAGGATGTGACAAGGTTTTGTGTGTTACTAAGTTGTAGTGTGGTTGTAGCATGGTTTGATAAAGGATGTGACAAGGTTTTGTGTGTTACTAGGTTGTAGTGTGGTTGTAGCATGGTTTGATAAAGGATGTGACAAGGTTTTGTGTGTTACTAGGTTGTAGTGTGGTTGTAGCATGTTAGTAAAGGTTATGAAAGGTTTTGTGTGTGGTACTGACCTTTCGAGGGGCTCCTGAGTAGCGTTTGTTGTAGTCTGTGATTTCTCCCAGAACCTCCCTCTCTTTACTGTCTGACCAACCCTTACTGGACAGACGACACAGGACCTTGACCTAAGAGAGAGAGAGAATCCATTCCAGTTACATTCTGAATCATTATTTATCACTTTTATCCAACTTAAAGGGATAGTTCACCAAATTGTAAAATTGAATGTTGGTTTCCTGACCCTGGAAGCAGTCGATCAACAAGGTATGAAATCAATCCATGCTTTGGTTTAGTTTTCCTGGCACTGTTTCCAAATGCTAACGTTTTAACATTTGTGACATAAATCCCATTAAAGTCATGGGACCAATATCAGCATTTTTTTGCGCATAATGTCTAAATCATCCAAAAGTATCTACATTTAATTGTGAAGCTCACAAAAGTCACTTATAGATGATTTGAACATGATGCTCATTTTCTTTTCAGATAACAAGTGTAATATCTTGGTAATAATGGCTGTTTCTACAGTTGGGTGTATCTTCCTTACCTTTTGTCTACACAGAGGGCAGCTTATGGCGTCCAGCCAGGACCCATGTCTCCAGTAGGAGATCAGACAGGGAGCTGCAGACAGAGAAACAAGGTAACATAAAGTACTCTCACTTATATTTTCATTCATATTTTTACCCCCAAAACAACGATTCACCATTAAGGAAACATGGTCATATCGCTAGTGTAGTATGTTTATATTATTGTGCATGAGGCGGAATGCGGGAATGAGCAAAATGCTGACAGCAGCATTAGAAGCTGTTGATGTAGTGATATGACCTTGTCTACTGCATGATTGTGAATTAACACACACTTGGATGGTGTTTAGGTGTAAAGTGTAGCTCCTATCTCTCCCACCCTCTCTCTCTGAGGGGAAGGCAGGGTTAAGTGGGGCAGTTCAGGTGGAGTAGTTATTACGTCATGTGATGATGACACAGACAATGGTGAAGGTTAGGTGAGGGAGAGAAGATTGGCTGTTGCTACTATCCTTATCAACCACTATTTTTAACCCACCGTTGATATACAGAAAGTATTCATAACCTTTGACTTATTCTACATTTTGTTGTGTTATAGCCTGAATTCAAAATGTATCGCAGATTTTTTTTCTCACCGTCCAAGCTCTCCCAAGTTGCTTGTTAATTGTTGCAAGACAGCCATTTTCAAGTCTTGCCATAGATTTTCAAGGCAATTGAAGTCAAAACTGTTATTAGGCCACTCAGGAAAATTCTATGTCATTTTGGTAAGCATATATTTGGCCTTGTGTTTTAGGTTATTGTCCGGTTGAAAGGTGAATTTGTCTCCCAGTGTCTGTTGGAACAAAGACCGAAGCAGGTTTTGCCTGTGCTTAGCTCTTTTCCGTTTATTTTTTTATCCTAAAAAACTCTCTAGTCCTTGCCGATGACAAGCATACCCATAACATGATGCAGCCACCACCAGTTGCTCAGTGATGTGGTGTTGGATTTGCCCCAAACATAAGGCTTTGCATTTAGGCCAAAATGTATATTCCTTTGCTGTGTTTGTTTTACAGTATTCTTTGTCACAATTTTTGCAGTTTTACTTTAGTGCCTTATTGCAAACAGGATACATGTTTTGTCATATTTTTTATTCTGTACATGCTTCCTTCTTTTCACTCTGTCATTTAGGTTAGTATTGTGCAGTAACTACAATGTTGTTGATCCATCCTCAGTTTCTCCAATCACAGCCATTAAACTCTGTAACTGTTTTAATGTCACCATTGGCCTCATGGTGAAATCCCTGAGCGGTTTCTTTCCTCTCCGGCAACTGAGTTACAGTAGGAAGGACGCCTGTATCTTTGTTGTGACTGGATGCATTTATACACCATCCAAAGTGTAATTAATAACTTCAAAATGCTCAAAGGTATATTCAATGTCTGCTTTTTTTTTTACCCATCTACCAATAGGTGCCCTTCTTTGTGAGGCATTGGAAAACCTCCCTGGTCTTTGTGGTTGAATCTGTTTTTGAAATGCACTGCTCGACTGAGCTTATTTAGGCTTGCCATAACAAAGGGGTTAAGTACTTATTGGCTCAAGACACTTCAACTTTTCATTTTTTATTAATTTGTAAACATTTGTTAAAACATAATTCCCCTTTGACATTATGGGGTATTGTGTGTATGCGAGTGACACAAAATCTCAATTGAATCCATTTTACATTCAGGCTGTAATACAACAAAATGTAGAAAAGGTCAAGGGGTGTGAATACCTTCTGAAGGCAACTGTAGCTGTCTATGACTGTTGTGCCACTTCTGTAATGAGGTTATTGTCAAAACAGACAGTTTTGCTTACTCAGAGATAGCAAACCGAACTGGATCGAAAAGGTATTTAAAATGTGTGAAATTCTCTTGATTTAGCAAGCTTGTGTTTTGCACTTTTGGGAATATTTTGTTGATTCTATTGAGCCCGACGAACTAAGTCAAGCACACCTCAAGTATTTCAGATATTTTCAATTTGTGTTTGACCCAGGTACGATAGCAAGACAAAGACCAGACTGACAGCCAGGTTGTCATAACAATTCCATATAGTCACCATATCCTAGGACCATTTTAGACCATAGATGGCCTTGGGAGAGTTTGCACACGCGTGCCAAAAACATCCTTCCTATTTTCATAGTGAGCCTATATGACTCTGGCCAAATGAGAGAGATGTGTGTGAATGTGCAAAGCCTGACTGTGTGTGATCTCCATCAGGTGGGAGCCACACACTGGGTCACTAGTGTGGCACAGGCTAGACAGGTCTTGGGGCTCTCATCATGTTACATGGATAGAAACACGGATGCTTCGTTGGCCAGACAGATGGACAGACAAAATAGTTAAATAGATCCAACCTGACTTGCTGCTGTAGTCAGTGTGTTGTATGGTACTTTCATTTGTAATGTAAATATTAATATGCTACCTTCTGGGCTCTAAAGACCTCTTTCTATCTGTACAAGTCTCTATTGGCCCTTAGATAAATCAGATCATGTGCAGGTTGTGGTGGTCGTGGTACTGTCTTACCACAGAAGAGATGGCCACAGTTGGTCTTTACGGGGAAGCTGGCAGTTTGTAGACATACAGGGCAGAGCCAGTCTTTGTGGCCCGCGGATGGACAGATCTGAGAGGAGTTCTTGGGAGAGAGAGGAATACATTGGTACAGTTAGAGATAGGTAATTATAACACCGGTTTCTGTTTCTCTGACCTCTCTGCACTTAATTGATCACTAAAGAGTGATTGGAAAGGCAGGTCCCATGTCTAAAACTGGCAAATACTGTGGCTTTTAGGAACATGAGATACACACCTCTGGAATAGCAGTGAAATAACAGCAACAAGCACCAGGGAAAAGATGAGGCCAAGGTCCTATAAATGGACCTCGGTGGACCCCATCATAAGGAAATATCAGCTCGGAAATTATCACGGTCTAAGTTAGCTTGACAGCTGGAGGGAGCCCTACCATCTCCTCCTTCCCTCCAGACTGCCTCTCTTCTAAGCATTATTAATAACAGTAATCGTTTTTTGTAAGAGTAAGAGTTATTATCAGTTAATAACAGTAATCGTTATTTGTAAGAGTAAGAGTTATTATCAGTTAATAACAGTAATCGTTATTTGTAAGAGTAAGAGTTATTATCAGTTAATAACAGTAATCTCAACAACTAACAACAATATCAAACTAAGACAGTGACATTACTCCGACATAACCAGGAATCATATGGGTAGAGCATCTCAACTTCTCTGTCCAACAGAACCATGTTTTGTTATGAATTTAACCAAAAGTACAATGTAATTACGCTGGTCTTTGTAGCAGCAATGATTTTAGCACTATGGAGAGTACGGCCACTATTTCTCCTGATTCCCCAGACAGTCAGACAGTCAAAACTTTGCTATACTACAATTAATGTTTTCTAATATAAAAATTATTATTGACATTGTGGCATGCGTTGATTGATACTGCAGTGTGATTATAGTGGTTGTCATGTCAGGGCTTAGAATCCTGCCCCCTAGCATTCTTAGATGTTAGTGGTCATCAGTAATTGACCCAGTATGTGTGTGTGTTTCTGTGTGGCCTCACCTTGCTGTAGGTCACATGTTTGAGGGATGTTCGGTCCTGTGTGTGTTCTGAGGACGATCCTAGGTGACCCTGACCCACTGTGACCTCAGGCAGAGGGTCACATCTGGTGGAGGAGGAGATTGGGGAGACGGGGGAATAACATGAATTACATTGTGTTAAGGTTCAAATTGGCATGCAACAATTTATTTAACAAACTATCAGCCTCCATAGCTGTTCAACTTTTTGCTTATTGATAGTTGCAGTTGACACTGAATGAAGTCAGTAGATAGTTTGTCCATAGAGGACAATACATTGTCTATAGAGGACAATACACATTTGGCATATTGCAGCCAAACTGGGATCTTATGGTGATTTGCCCAGTGCAAGTTTAGTTAGTTGGTAAAAAGCTAGTAACCAGATACTAGACACCCCATCCCCCTATACCAAGTACCCAAACTAGTTAACTGTGAAAACAATCTGGATACCAGATACACACAACCCCAAGCTACAAGACCTTTACAGTCTAAGTACCAGACACCCAACCACACCTATACTATCAGCATCTGTAGTGTGTGAGTGGGTGGTGTGTAGAGGAGAGGGTATAGGCCCTCTGTTTATGCCCAGAGAGAAAAATACTTACCTGGGATGAGAGCTGTGTGAGGTGTGCATGGTCTGATTCATCTGGCAGCTGGAAGTGTAGGTCTGGTAGCTGTAAACAGACAGAGAGCCTGGGAGTGTCTCCTAGACACTCATGAGTGTGTCTCTGTAGACTGTGTGTTTCCCGGAGAGGCTAGAGAAGGAAATGTTTCCTGACTGCATCATTGTACACAATAAATCTTACTGGTCAGTTAATCATTAGCTAGGCCTTTCGATCTGGGAGCTGACGGCTGCCTGCCTGGAAGAGACTTAGAGAGCACCAGAGCACATTATTGATTGCAGTGAATGTCAATGTACTAGGATTACATAACATAAAAGCAGATTCTCTAATATGTGATTGATGTGATTGGTAAATGTTATTATAACATGAAATCGGTAAGGGTTCTAAACAAAAACTGGAAAGCGTTTCCATGGCCATTTCCAAATTCTATTTTGATCATGTGACCACCCACACAAGTTCAAAGCTATACTGTTTGTCTCCGCCTTTTCAGTCTTAATAGTTTAGTGCCAACTTGGCAATGATTTACTGAAGGTTTACTGAGTTTAAAGCCTTTACCGTAAAACACCAGCTCTATGGTGAAATAGAGTTGTGAAAAACCTTGTTGCTGTCTATCAATCCATATGTATCAGACTCATAGAGATGTATAGAGATCTCTACTTGGAAATAACCTGTTTTTAGCATGGACATTGACATTAAGGGTTTCCACTAGTAGTCAACTGGGTGGGGATTCCTATGGGTTGAAGCAATCAGCCAATGATTAAAGCATTGTCATCTTCTTCAAATTGGGTTGTATGGTTTGTATATGGCCTTAAACTATATCAGCGGCATCTAGTGGCCACAATAAATTAATAACACAGAAGAGTTGGTTCAAGACTCCTGCACTGCAAGTCCTGGTAAATCACCAATCGCTTTACACTTTTTTCAGACACAAAAGAAGACGAAAATGGAGTACTTTAAAGTTAAGAATGCCTCAATGGTGCTGCCCATGCTTTCACAGACGCCATAATGGCACAGATACAATGATGAGACCTCTATCCATCTCTTTGAGGAGCACCCCAGTTGAAAGGAATATCAAACCCTCTAAATTCCTTAGGATTCGCACAAATGTCATCATAATAGTCTTCATACATAAGTCTGTCACATTGGTACCGGTAAAGATACCGTAGATACAGATTTGCATTGCCCAAGGTCAACATTACAACTGAATTCCCACAGTCTGACATTCTAATGAGTAATAAAGAACTGTTATCAGCAAGTGTATGTTTGCAACGTGAAAATATTCACGTATGATGTTGAACTGTTATGTCTGTTACAGCGCTTCACAGTCTGCTTCCTGGAACACAAACATTCACCCTACACTTCTCGATCTCAAGTACAGGATAAAAATGCCTCAAAATGTATAAAAACAGTCGATCGATTTGGCAGGGGTCAGAGGGTGAATGCTGAGCTAACAGGCTAAGAGTAACTTTGTTCTCCCTCTGACAGAGGAAGAGAGAAGGTGAAAGGTCTATTCTAGCCAGATGGGCCACTGGAGATGGCTAAAGTACAGTGTCATTTCACTAAAACACACACACACACACACACACACAGTTTGTCTGCAGTTTGTCCCACATTCCTTACTAAGGCATCGTGGTTGTCCAGCGAGTCCAAGTCAAATATACATGTGGCATTACAAAAGACTAAGCATGCTTAATAGAGAACCTCAAATGAAATCGCTTTTTAGTCCAGGAGTAGACTTAATCTGGGTCTGGGAATCCGGCCCTATACGTGTCAGCAGCTGATAAACAAACAGACAGTGGTCTGTTGAGTCAGATAGAGTGTATTAACTGAGTATGAGTTTAAACTCTTTACCTATCTACCAGCCAGATTATTTTTGGGGTCAAATGCTTGAGGAAAACACCCCTCTGTGGGTCCACATTTTGACTCATGGGTCTGTGCCACCAGGTACGGTAAAATAAATAGACCCTGATTTTCTTGTCATGAGACCAGGCACGTGAGTTTCCCTCCTAATCTTATCTGTCAAATTAGACTGTAATAAAAAGTTAATTCCTCACAAAAGAACACACATGTGAGATTCATTAACCATTAACATGAACAGGATTGTGGGTAGCTGACTCAAACTACTCCAGGGTAGTTCAACTAGCCATTCCTTTGAATTTGTCTACACCTGACCTCAGGTTTATTGTACAGGAAATGTAATACATGAGTGGTTATGGTAAAACAGAGATCCAAGTGTTACACTTTCACAGTGCTCTTCATGAGAATCATTGTAAATGTAAATCATTGGCTTGACTGTTCACTGTAGATTTACCATTCAGATGTCACTAACCAGTCACTAACATACACACAGCATCATACCACTGCCGGTTCCACAGCATCCCACACACAGGCTGGGTTCCTTGCTGTCATTTCTGATTTCCTTAGCGAATCTTACTTGTTTGGATAGGTAAGCAATATGGTAAAGGTATATTACCCTTGTGATTTAAATATCCACCAAGTACCCTAATTGTCACTCTTTCAATATATTGCGAAAATACCGAGAAAAGGGAGCAAGGTTTTAGAATGAAATCCAGCTCAGATTTTTGAGGCGTTCCGCAAACCCTTGATTCCGCTCTGTGATTGGCTCCACACAGACCTGTCAGTCAGTCAGATAGTCAACCTGATTGGTCTGTCTGTTCCAGTCAGAGGACACCATTGGTGTTTCATTCCTCGTTCTTGCGTTCTTGTGCTCTTTATCGCGTCAATCCCCATCCGTCTAAACCGCGTAACGGAAAACGTCAAAGCGCGAGGCAGTTATTCACGTATGAATTTACGGTGCTTTTACTGCGCAGTGAGCAGGAAACTTATCCATATTACGCAGTTAACGTTATAGATGCAACCCCTGCAGGTGAGGTCAAATGCAGAAGGAAGGGGAACGGTGTTGTTGTTGATGGCAGGTGCATCGGACATATCTGGCCAAACCTGACGGGGAGAAATGGAGACGGACAAAGCGGTGCTGTGTGAGAGCCTTATTATTTGGGTAAGTGCTGTCTGCGATGTCCGCTGTTCAATGCGAGAGCGCTTTAAAGCGTCTGATTGCATGAATTATTTTACTGTGTTTATCGATGACGGTATAATTTACCTGTGGCAGGTAAATTAGTGTCAGGACTAGAGCAATCAGGAAATGGCCACGATTGGAAATCCACCTGTTCTCTCCTATTTATAATTTAGGCCTACAGTAGCCTAATGTTCGCGTATTGATAAACCATTGTCGTCAGCTAGGCTGTAAGAATAGCCTGTATAGAGTATATACGCCGATTAAAATCAATGATTTATGATGGAGTTGAGCGGGGACTAGTGTGGGCGGACTGGAGCTCCGACGTTTTTATAAAAAAAAAATAGGCTACTGATTTCACTACCAAAAGAAAGGCCGGTAATTACACAATACATTGTTCTGATTAATTGCGGACTATTCGTTGGGTGCTGAAATCATTAGTTGTGTTTTAAAAGAAAAATCTTAACTAAAGGTTTGAGCTCCAGGCCTCCCACGCTAGTCGTAGATAAACTCCATCATAAATCGTGGAGTTGAGTTAAATCGGCTATGCGCTGGGTGGGTATTTTATCTGAAACTACAATGCACAAAATGAGCGTTACCTCGTTTCCAGTTTTGTCTTTAGTTCTTTGACACAACGAAAGACAACAATATCCCTGAATTCAGTTGATCCTCATCCGATTTAGGGAGCTAATCTCATTAACTGTTAGATATTTGTGGAATGTTGCTCCTTCGATTATAGCCACTGGCAAGTCAGTAATAATGTCACTTTCATTTGGGTTGATCCTAAACGCCTAATGTGAATTGTCGCACCTGTAGGCTACAGTTTATTGTGCAACCTTAATCCTTACATGGCTTGCAATAATTTAGTAACATTTGAGATCATGTAAATTTGTCTTTAAGTCAGTTAGGCTATTAGGTGAGATTAGATAGTGTGCCAAGTGTTACACCATGTTTCTCTCCTGTAGTGGAGCTTTCTCTCCTCCAGTGTCAATAGGGGACAGAATAGGACTAGGGCTGCATCCCAATAAACTGAAGTGGCTTCCTCCTGTTTTTGGCTATCCTCCTCTTTATCAGGAGCTACCTGAGAGATCTTGCCAAATGAGAGATCTTGCCAAATGGAAGCCCCTTTCTGTTGGACATTCACCCACCATTGTTTTAAAATCTTCTGTGACTGAAATTGAGTGTAAATGAGGGGACAACAAAGACACTCAAGATGCATTTTCCTTGAATGCTGCAAGGGTATAACCAGTACAGTACACACAATGTCAGTGAATTAATAACCACATTGACTTAGTTTCCACAGGCAGCACAATTCTGAACTTTTTCCACTACTCAGAATCAGAATGGGCTTCCTGTGTAAATGCAGCCATTGAGTGGTGGGGAGCACTACAGTTTACCATTGGATGCTAAAGTATAAGTTGAGGGCACAGGACTGGGAAGGCAGTATCTATATTGTATTGGAGGTACAAAGCCTTGATTGCAGTACTTGGTGTGGCAGGTTTGTAGTGAGTGCTCACCAGACACCATGGAGACACAGTCCATTAGGATGACTTATTCACAAGTCCACCATAGCAGAGTAGGGCCTAGACTAGAGTACTGAAGCATGTCTCTCTGGGGCTCTCTCTCTCAGTGACCATACTCATGCACACACAACCACACCTCTTTCTGACCTCAAATGGCAACGCAATGTCTTAACTATTAAAGCAAGAGGAAATCCTCATGGATTGAGAATGACAATTGGGTTTATGTGTTAGGTAGGGCTACTCTGCTACATGTGCATGCCAATGAAATTTAGTTTTTGATGGTTCATGACAGGGTTTGCTCTATGATCAATGCAAGTGGAGATAGAGGAGGCACTGAAATCTGTCTCATTTATGTCCCAGTGTCTTCCCCCTGTCTGTACTCTAATCTATGTCATTAATCTTTGTTTGAATCCATCCCGTCTCAGCTCCAGACCTTTAACACTGGGTCACCATGTACAGCTGTAGCGGAGCTCACCACGGGCGTCGCAATGTCTCAGGCCTTGCATCAGATGTGAGTAACGCACACTGAATGAATCTAAACGTCTTCCCGGTGCCATGTGTTTTCTCTGACAGATGACGCACACATTAATACGCGCCCCTCCGGTGACTCTTGAGATGTGCTCTGACCAATTACTGTCTGTCATATGCGCGCAGGCAAAATGGACCAGGCTGCTGGCAGCATAGAGACAAAAATAGACATGTTTAGAACTGCTAATTGTTCGCAAGCTGAAAGAATGAATGCAATGAATTGATTATTGAATGTTATGATGTACACAGCTTTGCAGAACCAAAACATACACAGCTTCTGCTCAACGAACTCGAGAACGACTCGTTTGGGGTGCTGCAGTTTGAATGATATTTTGCTTATCACTCTCACGGCAGTCAAGCAATGCATTCTGCTAAGAGTCGTTCACAACCTAGTCCGATTGTGGCCTCAACTCGTATCAAATGTACCAAGAAATGATCGTATTTGTATGCCTAGTAATCAACAAATGTACATTGTTTAAAGCACGATTTTACAAGTCTGTCACAAATGACACCTCCAATAAGCCCCTTATGGTGAACGAGTGGCTTGTAGAATTCAATGCTTATGCATGCATGTGTGTTGTGTTTTGCAGAGATCCAGCGTGGTTCAGTAAAAGTTGGCTCGGTCGCATTAAAGAAGATGTTGGGGATAACTGGAGACTCAAAGTACTGAACTCCATACTGACCTCTTTCTGCCCTTCCATTTTCTCCCCTTTTCTCCCTCTTCCTCTCTGACCATTCCTAATTTCCTTTACTATCCTCCCTCGCCAAGTCCCTTCTTCCATTCATTCCTTCCCTCCCCTACTGACCTAAAAACCAGAGTGACTGCTCTCTGTTAGCCCTGTTAGCATTTTAGCCAGCCATTAGCCTTTCAGTGCTATCATCCTCACACCAGAAAAGACTCACTCAGAAATTCGTTGAGGTGTACACTTTGTTTTTCTAAAGTGAAGACTTTATAACTTCTTTCTCCAGATGAACAACCTGAAGAAGATCCTTCAGATGATGGTGGATTACTACAATGAGGTAGGTAGAAACATGTTGAGTTATGTCTCATTGTAACTGTTGTATTCTGTCTATGGCACTAGGTCGTAGCCCAGCAGATCTTAAGACTTCCCCAGTTTGGTTATGAATGGTTATTACCATGGCAGCCTCACAATAGATGTTCTATTCTCTGTTACTTTGTCCTGAGCAAGAAGATCTGACTTCCTCTTGCTAGACCTGGTCCACATTATAACCCTTTATGTCTGGTTAGAGCTGTTATATTCTCTGTCTGTCACTAGGCCCTGAGCCAGCAGATCCAGGAGTTTCCATTGCCAGACCTGGTGAAGGTGGCAGAACACTCAGACCCTGTAGAACTTGGACGACTGCTGCAGCTCATACTGGGCTGTGCTGTCAAATGTGAACGCAAACAAGGTAACACACACACACACACACACGGTGCAGTCCAGCCCCAGAGACTGAACTAGAACGATTCAACAACACTATATTGTTGTATTGCCAAGACAATGACAAAGGAGTTGTCTAAATCTGAAACAGACTGGCACCCAAAACAGAAACTGTGTGTGTGTAATTCCCCCCCACCTCTCCTTTTCTCCATCTTCCCTCCATCCCCCCTCTCTCTCTGTCTCCCCCTGCAGAGTACATCCAGGTCATCATGACTCTGGAGGAGTCCGTACAGCATGTGGTGATGACGGCCATTCAGGAGGTGAGGTTTGGCCTGAGCAGGGCCATTATCTCTGATTGACTTGAAATAGTGTGACATGTACGGTAGGATCTTAGAATTGCCTATAAGTGTTAAAAATACAGTTACCAATACTGTGATTTTGTTAAAGTACATCCATGACTTCTCTTTGGCATTAGAGGGAAAGTAATGGTAGACCACCTGTTGTGTGAATGAGTAGGACTGTAGCTGTCTCTAACCAAACCTGTACCATGTCTCTCTTTGTCAGCTGATGAGTAAAGAGAACATGGCCCAGTTTGGAGCAGAGCCACCGGGGGATGTAGAATCACAGGTGAGAGGAGGAGATCCGCTGTGTTAGGCCTCTAATAATATATATATACATATATATTTGTTGTTGCTGACTGTGCATGTCCCTCTATAGTTGTCACTGGACAACCTGAAACATGAGGTGAGAGGAGATGCACTGTGTTATAGGGATCTAATAGAATGCTGTTGTCTGTATTATAGTTGTTCTTGATTGCGTGTCTCTCCATAGTTGACCGCTTGTCTTAGACTTGTTAGTACTGTGATATTGCTCGTCTCTCCCCGGACCTGCTGAAGTAGAGAAGCTAGCTAGTGTTAAGTGTGTCTCTCTCAGTTGAAGAAGGCTCTTGAGGACCTGGCGGATCTGATGTCAGAGAAGGAGGAACTAGCCCAGCGCTGTCATGAGCTCGACGTACAGGTACACACATACACAAATCCACTTTCTACAGGCCCCCTAACCGACGCATTGAATAAGCTCGCTGCACACAGTCAACTAAATTAGTTCCATCAAGGTTACTGGAATGGATATTAGACTTACCACCATTTAGCTGTCACACACACAACCCTGGTATAGTATAAACATGATATTAATTTAGGATGTTATCCTATCGATATTATTTTTGTTATTGCTACTGTAGGTAGCATTAGCCAGCGCTAGTCGGCTTTACCTGCGGCAAAATATTTTTTATCCTATTTGCTTGTTCTCCATTTTCTTTTTAAATAGTGACCCAACATGTTTTCAGCACTTATTTTCCTGGCTTGTCTCTGCAGCAGACATACAGTGAGCAATATGTTTGGAACATCAAATCACACTATCGAATCTCAATACATATAGAATCGTGAGAATCACAATACATATCGTATTGACACCCAAGTATTGGGATAATATTGTATCGTGAGGTCCCTGGCAATTCCCAGCCCTAGTATAAACTGGGTCTGTTTTATGTGCTATGATGCCAGAGGCCATTGTCTGTGGCTGGTGTAGCAGAAGGGCTGTGGTTTATAGACTGGGCCACTCTGCTTTCCCTTTGCCTGCTCTCTCTGCCGTATCCTGCTCTGCCTGGCTGGGGAAAACACAGGACAGGACAGAACCCTGCTGCTGGTTACTGATTAGGTCAAGTTCATAATAGTCAAGTCCATGTAAAGGTACTGATGCTGTTGAATGGGTCTATCGTCTCGTGTCTACAGATTGAGTTGTTACAGTAGATCACCATTTTCTCTCTTCACGGACACACAAAGGTAAGTCCACATGGCTGCATGGCTGCTCGTCGTTGAGGCAGACTAAACACATCTAACGGTTGGTTGCCGTGGCTGACTAAAATATCTCTATCCTCTATTGCTCTCTGTCACTAACACGTATCTCCAGGTGTGAAATTAAGAATATACGGCATCTCGGCAAAACAAATAGTGGGGCTGCGCCGTACCAGTAAAACATGAGCCTATCACAATAATGAAAACCAAATGTCAAATCTATAGGCTATTACACCATTATTAATCATTACCACATGTCAGAGGCATTATGAATTAGGGAATGGACTTGAAACGGGTGGTATAGCCTACGCTCCAAAATGCGATGTGGTTATATAAGAACGCAGAGGTTAGTGGCCGACACGCAGAGAGTGGATGCATAAATTCTGGCCTAATGAAAAGATGTCTCTTTCCATTCACCACTGTTTGATGTCTGGAAATGTGTTGGGAGTAGATGAACGTGCACAGTAAAGGAAAGGAGCCCTTTTGAAGTGATTGTTTGACAATCGAATGACAGCGTCATGACTGGATGTGTTTATGCAACAATAAAACGTGATACATTTTAAAAGTTAAATGACAAATCTTCAGATCCTATTGAATTAATAGGGATTCTATATGTAATTCTATGATTAGGTGGCAAATATAAAGATCAAGTCAACATAAAAAATTGGAGGCCCCTTACACTTCAGTGTAGTGGTGCCAAGCTTCTAGCAAAATGTATTGCGCTTAGAATTAAAAAGGTATTGTCAAATATTATTAATCCTAATCACAGTTTTTTTTAACATGGGAAATAGAATAAGACAAGTATTGGAAACAATAGAACATTGAAAAATCTAGAAACCAAGCCTGGTCTTCATAGCTGATTTTGAAAAGGCCTTTGAAGTATGACTTTAATTTAAATATAAATGTATGAACTACTTACATTTTCGAGAATTTCTTATACAATGGGTTAAAGTTCGTATAGTGTAGTAACCCCAGGTGTAAAATAGTAATGTCTACTTCTCAGAAAGTATTAAACTGTCAAGAGGCGTAAAACAAGGTTGTCCACTATCTGCATATCTATTAATTATGGCGATAGAAATGTTAGCTATTAAAACTAGATCCAATATCAAGGGGCTCAATCAAAGGCTTAAAAACAAAGGTGTTATTGTACGCTAACGACTGTTTTCTTTTAAATCTGCAATATAGATCCCTACACAACCTCAGAGGATCTAGATCATTTCTAGATTACAACCAAACTATAATATTACGTATTGGATCACAAAAAAATACAACTTTGATATTACTGTGTAGTTTACCAATAAAATGATCTGAGTGTGAAGTGGACTTATTCAGTATTCATATCGAAAAATAAATTGTCAATACATTTTAATAGAAAGTTAGCAAAAATAGGTAAGATCTTGCTATAATGGAAAGGTGAATACTTGTCTATTTGTGGAAAAATCACCTTGATGAATTATTTAGTCATACCGCTGACCTATTTACTGATGGCCCTGCCTACACCGGACAACTTATTTTTGCTCATAATTTAAAAAATGTTTCCACTTTATTTGGAACGGCAGGCCAGCCAAAATTTAAACGAGCCTATTTACAGTACATTCGTAAAGTATTCAGACCCCTTGACTTTTTCCACATTTTGTTACGTAACAGCCTTATTCTAAAATGGATAAAATTGTTTTCCCCCCTCGTCAATCTACACACAATACCCCATATTGACAAAGAAAAGCGTTTTTTTAATTACATTTTTGCAAATGTATTACAAATAAAGTGATATCATTTTTACTTAAGTATTCAGACCCTTTACTCGTGTGTGTGTGTGTGTGTGTGTGCGCACTATTCCCAGTTATTGTCTCTGGCATAAACCATGACTAATGAACATAGAGGAGAGAGTGTGTGTGTGAGGGAGGTAAACTAACCAGCCATTCAACCTATTCACTTTCTCATTCTGCATGCATATGTGAACATTTGTGTTGTACCACCGTATTGGATGAACTGTAAAACATGGTGGATTTGATAGTTATGTTAGCACTACTAATTTTGAGATTGAAACACAGCCCACCTCTGACCCTGGTCAGGTGACAGTCCTTCAGGAGGAGCGGAACAGCCTATTAGCTGAGAACGATGTGCTGACGGACCGAGCCAATCAGCTGGACGCGTTTGATGACCCAAGCACGCCCTCCGGACGGAAACACAGCCAGCTACAGATACAGCTAGAGACACTACAGGAGGAGAACTTCAGGTGTGTGTGTCAGTGAAAACACATTGCACTGGGATGACGCTTACAGATATCACTCTCTCTCTCTGTGTGTGTGTAGGTTAGAGGCAGCTAAGGATGACTACCGGATCCACTGTGAGGAGTTGGAGAAGCAGCTGATCGAGGTCCAGCATCGTAACGACGAACTTACTAGCCTGGCCGAGGAGTCACGAGCACTTAAAGACGAACTCGACATCCTCAGGTGTGTGTATGGTGCCATTCCAGGTCGTCTTTATTGCAGTTGTGCTGCATGGATGTGAAAAGACGACCTGTAATGACTCCACCACCTCTCTCTTAATCCTATCTGTAGTCTGTGCTGTCTGCATTGGCTAACAAGCTAATCAGAAGACCCTGCCATCAATTGAGTTGATGGAATACTGGTGTATAAGTGGGAGACAGGAAGTGGTTAGTTAGAAGCAAGGGTAGACCAGTGAGAATGTGTTTGTTTTGGTCCTTCGCGGTGCCCGTTTTATTTATTTCTCTTTTTATAAATTGAATGAAATGAAATTCTCTGTTTTGTGTATAGGAGCTGTTCAGACCGTGCTGTGAAGCTGGAGGCATCAGTGGAGACATACAGGCGTAAACTGGAAGACCTGGGAGATCTGAGGAGACAAGTCAAACTGCTGGAGGAGAAGAACATGACCTACATGCACAACACTGTCAGTCTGGAGGAGGAGCTACGCAAGGCTAACACTGCCCGCGCACAGCTAGAGACATACAAGAGACAGGTGAGATATACTAGAGACAGGATCATTCCTGAAGTTGTCCCCTCCCTTTTGCACTATAGATCTGACAGCGCTGGGTTGGGGAAAACATGGCGGAACTCTGAAGCTTTTGCCCTCACCTACCAAGTCGTCTCTGAGGAGACATCATTTTGGAAGGACAAAAAGCCAATCAGGGGGCTTACTAAAGCTATTTCCTGTTTCCTGCCAGGTCCAGGAGCTGCACCGGAAGTTGTCAGAGGAGTCTCGGCGGGCAGATAACCTGGCCTACGAGATGAAGAAGTTTGAGGAGAAATACGACGCTGTGATGAAGGAGAAAGAGGTACGGACTGGATCCCAACACTTTCTACTGCAACCTACCTGGTCCCTCTGATATGCAAACACAGTAGGGGAAGGAGCTAAGGAATGTTTTGGACAAGGCAATAGTCTGATGCTATTGGCTTATCTCCTCTCTGTCTCCTGATGTTGACGTCATTAGAAGATCATCATTGAGCGAGACTCTTTGAAGGAGACCAATGAGGAGCTACGCTGTAACCAGGCTCAACAAGACCAGCTCCGACAAGCAGGTAGCTCATTGGACCATCGCATTGACAATGTAGACTGGCTGTTTGGTGCTGTGTGATTGGAAAGTGAAGGTTTCTTTGATAAATGGTGTGGGCACATTCGACATTGCTGCTGACTTTAAATGGGAGTTGAGACTAACTGATCTACAAATCACATTGCTTCATAAATAACTATTAATGTTATTTGTAAATCAGTCACAATTGACCCATGATACATCACAGTTTTGATGCTTTCCAACACGGTCTGTGTCTCTCTGAGGCTTACAGATACACATGGTTACTGATCTGATCTCTCACTCTTCACAGGGATGGCAGGGATGCCAGCTGGCAGTCCAAGCCATGATAACCTTGCTGCTGAAATCCTACCTATAGAGTACAGGTAATCATTTAATAATTGTGTTTTGCGTGTGAGTCGCTGACTGCACTAACTGTGTGTCCTTGTCCATACAGGGAGAAGTTTATCCGGCTCCAGCATGAGAATAAGATGTTGCGTGTGCAGCAGGAGGGATCAGAGAATGAGAAGATCTCTGAACTACAGACACTGCTAGAGGAGGCACACCGATCACGCTCTGAACTGGACACTGAGAACAGGTGTGTCGGTGGCACTAGCTGGCTCACATTTTCACTTGTACTGTCTTGGATGTTTTTACTTTCTAGTTGATGGTATTCTACTTCCTGTGTGTGTGACGTACTTCCAGGTTAAACCGGGAGAGAGTCACTGAGCTGCAACAGCAGGTAGAGGATCTACAGAAAAGCCTACAGGGCCAAGGGGCCAAGACTGATGACGTGAGTTACACACTAGACAGTACATGCATAGACTTTACGCATACTGTTATGTCAAACATTAACCCTACATACTGTACAGGAGCAGCTCTAAGGTAACGGTAGCTGTGTTCTCTTCCAACTGCTCTATTTTCAGTCTCACCTGAAGAGGAAACTGGATGCTCATATGTAAGTATGGTGCATACCGCTTTGTGAGACCTCCATGTTGCTCCAAAGAGATCGATGCATAAAATAAGGTGTTTTATTACCCAGGGTGCAACTGAATGAGGCACAGGATGAGATCATGAAGAAGAAAGAACTGCTGGAGGACCTGCAGCCAGACAACACACAGACCTGTGAGTACAACTGTAACACAACCATAACATTGGCAGTAATGTTTTCAGAGAGCCCCAGTGAGTGGTGTCTGTGTCTGTCCCTTAGCTCTGAGACTGGAGGAGCTGATGGCTGCTCTGAAGAAGAAGGATGATGATATGAGAGCCATGGAGGAGAGATACAAGATGTATCTGGAGAAGGCACGCAACGTGAGTTGTCATTCCTTCCGCTCTTATCCAACTAGCAGCTGGACAAAAAGTGTGGAAAAAGATAATGTCTCTATTTGGTTTTGCTCTCACCCGCAATGTCTGATGAAGCCCTCGGTCTCTTTCTGTGCTGTAGGTGATCCGTGCATTGGACCCCAAGCTGAACCCAGCCACAGCAGAGATCCAGGCTCTGAAGAACCAGCTGATGGACAGAGACAAGAGGATCCTCAGTCTGGAGGTAACGCTGACCTTTAAACCCTGGCCTCTCCTTAACCCTCAGCCAGGAGGCACTCATTCACAGGAGGATCTATAATATAATACTATAATACTCTATAATACTCAACCTCTGGTATTGATAGTCTTTTACTCTCTCTGTCTTTCCCTCTGTAGAGGGAGTGTGAGCAGGCAAAGCTGAGAGAGTATGAGGAGAAGCTGATTGTAACAGCATGGTACAACAAGGTTAGAACATGAAATCTGAATAGATGCACATTAGACCTCATATTTCCTTTGAAAATGAATGACAGGAATGCACAGTTAACATTTGTAATCTCTCTTCCACTCCCTCCAGAGTCTGAGCTTCCAGAAGCTGGCGATCGAGGCCCGTCTGGGGGGTCGCTCCACCTCTATGGTGCCCCCCGGTCAGTCCTTCCTGTCCCAGCAGCGCCAGGTCACCAACGCCACCCGCAGGACTCTCTCTGTCAGCATGCCTGCCACCACCTCTAACTAGACCTGGGATGGGTGACTACTTAGGTGGGCCACCGTGTATGCAGGCTAAAGTTAGACCATGATTAGTTTAATAAGGTGTGTTCGTGCTGGGCCGGAACAGAAGCCTGCTGACATGGCAGCCTGCTGTCATGGCGGCCCACTAAGACCGGGGTCTCCCACATCTGAAGGAAACAAACAAATGGCTCCTCTCTCACTCCCTTCCACAAGTGCACACTCAAGTGACCTTAAGCACACTAGCTTTCAGCCCCTGGGGAGGGGACAAGCATGCACTGACTGATGTGAACATGAGCACTTGGTCTAGTTAGGTTCCCTCTTCCTCACTGATACACTGTACTGTAATATACCCCACAGTAGCACACAACAGCACGGTTGCTTATAATCACCTGGAATGAGTTTGGTCTGAGTTGACAACCCTATCCACATGCTTTATTAGCTTTAGCCTAGCACAGAACACTGACTGAGCCCTTCAATATACCTGTGTTAGTCTAGATAGCATCAAGCTCTGACTGGAATGCCTATTGAACGAACCTTGATCTCGACATCCTGACACGCTGTATATTGAGTCCGGGATATGTCATTTATTCCGTCTATGAATGCGCAAGAAAATACAATTGGAGCTTGTAAGACATGTGGTCTTTAAATGGCTTATTTGAATGCTATTACCAGCTGAATATAAGTGATATTCTAAAATGTTTTCATACTTTACAAAATGAAGAATCAACAACACTATGCAGTTAAAGGATGTAACAAACACCCTATTAACCATTGGACTACAGAGAGAGTTTGACCTCTGATCTTCCTCCTCTGTGTTGTCACAATCACCAGGGATGAATGGAGCACAGATAACTGAGAAATAGGTGTATTTGGTGCTGGCCACCAAACGTCCATAACTAGTTTCTTACACAAAAGTAGGAAGTCTATACTGCAGACCTGTGTCAATATCCTGTGATGTCATACTGACATATATCTCTGGTGCGGCAGCCTAGAATCAATTAATCAAATCAGAAATCCAGGACTATTTATGGTATTTATTTTCTGTGTGTTAACTGTGATCTGTACTAGAATTTACTGCATGCTCTAACGGAATACTGTTGGGCCTTTATATTCTCTGAATGTCTTGTCTAGATGAGTAGTAAGGTTTCAACAGTATAATCTATACAGCACTACTGTTATCAGGGTTCAAACACCAGCTTGGCATTTATGGGCCAGTTTCACAGACCCAGATTAAATTAGTTAGGTTATGAAATGTGGATTAATTAAACCTTGTCCTGGATGTATTGCATCTGCAATTGTGGACACAGCTCCTAGATTTTAATATTATTCCTCTCTGATGAAGTGAAAATGTTGTGACAACCTTTTTGAATGTCTTTAAATTTGTTTGGGCACATTAGCCTTCCTCTGTACCCACAACGCATTTGGGGATTGAGTTTGATGCATCTTGGCTTGAGGTGCACTGGGATAACTGAATGAAACAATCGTCTCTTTAAAATAGCTATCCACTGATGTTATGATCCCTACTGGGTTGGATTGTTAGCCTTATAGTGAGGCTTACTTTAGCTCAAGGCAAGCAATTAGCTAGATGTTGGATTTGCTGTTTTGAGAAAATGTGAAATTCTTATGTCATGTGCTGCTGCTTACATTTTATACACACACTTCAGCTAAAATTATTTGGACTCTAGAGCAGCGTACAAAGCTGATTTCACGGCATAGTTTTTTAAAACTTTTTTGCAGTGGATAGTACTTGTACGTCTACTGATTCACATACATACAATGCCATGTATACAGAGATCAGCGCAGCACTAGGAAATGAGATCTGAACAACGCTGTTTGGATAGTAGGCTACTTGTTGATTGTGTTAGTGGGAAAATAAGTGTGAATAATGAAAGATAAGTCTGAAGGCCTTTTCATGTCGTGTACAGAATAAAGTCTTTTCAAAGCGTTGAGTTCGTTATGGACTGAGAGTGGGCTAGTCACATTCTTTGTGGAATTCATTTCTATTTTTACTCCTCACTTTCTATTCAAAACCAAAAGTGACCCTCCATAACACATATAGGCATTGCTCACATTTCTTAAAGCAAACCTTGTCTAACTTGCCAGCTATGCTTTGTTACTGCTACATTGACACTTGGATACAATAGGCTATAGGCCTACATTTAAACTATATAGAAAATGTTAATGTAAAGATTGTTTTACATTCCTTACTCCTTTCACTATGTCCAGTATGTTCATTAGAAACTGATGCTCTCTTTACCCACGTGCCGAATACAACAGGTAGACCTGACCGAGAAATGTTTCTTACAAGCCCTTAACAATGCAGTTAAGAACAATAAAAGAGCAACAATAAAATGAGGCTATATACAGGGGGTACTGGTACCAAGTCAATGTGCGAGGGGGGGGGGGGGGGGGTAATTTCATTGAACATTTGTTTCACCATCATTAGCGTTGTTGATCTGCAATATAGTAGTACCAGTTCTGGCCCAAAGGTAGAGGTGTACCACATTTACCTTTTGTATGTAGATGTTTCTGGGGGCATTTAATGGTCCTGAAATACTGCTCTGCTTGTCATGGCACATTTCACCATCCAACTGTTACGTAAAAATCAATCATAGATTAGCCTCTGAACTGGAAAGACCAACTTTGATGGCTGGACCATGTATAATGGGAGTTAACCATTTCAATACACACACAGATTTACAGTATTTGTATTCACTTGACTGACTTGAGTCCTGTTAAAGAGCCCTTTGTGTAAGCATTTTGTGATGGCCCCTGACCAGAGAGAGAACGGACAGCTTTGTTTAAACTGGGTTTTATGTCAGTTATGTAACTTGATGTTCTAACTCTGTTTAGATAAATGACTGTATGAATGAAACAGGGCTGCTCTTCTTGATAAAGAAAATAATGAAACATTCACAGGTGTTTGAAAACAAAATACAACTTTTTTTTGGGTGGGGGGACATAATTACTTCAGCAGGAAGGTTCATAAGGCACATAAAGATGCCATTGTGATTAGATTCATGAGGCACATTGTATTTTACATACAGAATGCCGCAGATATACAGTATATCTTTAGATCTAGAGTGTTCTAACAAACCGTGGCATAGATCTGGAAGGGGTTCTTACAAACCATGGCGTAGCTCTGGAAGGGGTTCTAACAAACCGTGGCATAGATCTGGAAGGGGTTCTAACAAACCATGGCATAGATCTGGAAGGGGTTCTAACAAACCGTGGCATAGATCTGGAAGGGGTTCTAACAAACCGTGGCATAGATTTGGAAGGGGTTCTAACAAAACGTGGCCTAGATCTGGAAGGGGTTCTAACAAACCCTGTCGTAGATCTGGAAGAGGTTCTAACAAACCGTGTCGTAAATCTGGAAGGGGTTCTAACAAACCGTGTCGTAGATCTGGAAGAGGTTCTAACAAACCGTGTCGTAGATCTGGAAGGAGTTCTAACAAACCGTGGCGTAGATCTGGAAGGGGTTCTAACAAACCGTGGCGTAGATCTGGAAGGGGTTCTAACAAACCGTGTCGTAGATCTGGAAGGGGTTCTAACAAACCGTGTCGTAGATCTGGAAGGGGTTCTAACAAACCGTGTCGTAGATCTGGAAGGGGTTCTAACAAACCGTGTTGTAGATCTGGAAGGGGTTGTAACAAACCGTGACGTAGATCTGGAAGGGGTTCTAACAAACCGTGTCGTAGATCTGGAAGGGGTTGTAACAAACCGTGTCGTAGATCTGGAAGGGGTTGTAACAAACCGTGTCGTAAATCTGGAAGAGGTTCTAACAAACCGTGTTGTAGATCTGGAAGGGGTTGTAACAAACCATGGCATAGATCTGGAAGGGGTTGTAACAAACCGTGTCGTAGATCTGGAAGGGGTTCTAACAAACCGTGTCGTAGATCTGGAAGGGGTTCTAACAAACCGTGTCGTAGATCTGGAAGGGGTTCTAACAAACCGCGTTGTAGATCTGGAAGGGGTTGTAACAAACCGTGTCGTAGATCTGGAAGGGGTTCTAACAAACCGTGTCGTAGATCTGGAAGGGGTTGTAACAAACCGTGGCGTAGATCTGGAAGGGGTTCTAACAAACCGTGTCGTAAATCTGGAAGGGGTTGTAACAATCCGTGTCGTAGATCTGGAAGGGGTTCTAACAAACCGTGTCGTAGATCTGGAAGAGGTTCTAACAAACCGTGTCGTAGATCTGGAAGGGGTTCTAACAAACCGTGTCGTAGATCTGGAAGGGGTTGTAACAAACCGTGGCGTGGATTTGGAAGGGGTTCTAACAAACCGTGTCATAGATCTGGAAGGGGTTGTAACAAACCGTGTCGTAGATCTGGAAGGGGTTCTAACAAACCATGTCGTAGATCTGGAAGGGGTTCTAACAAACCGTGGCGTAGATGTGGAAGGGGTTCTAACAAACCGTGGCGTAGATCTGGAAGGGATTCTAACAAACCGTGGCGTAGATCTGGAAGGGGTTCTCGCAAACTGTGTTGTAGATCTGGAAGGGGTTGTAACAAACCATGGCATAGATCTGGAAGGGGTTCTAACAAACCATGGCATAGATCTGGAAAGGGTTCTAACAAACCATGGCATAGATCTGGAAGGGGTTCTAACAAACCATGGCATAGATCTGGAAGGGGTTCTCGCAAACTGTGTTGTAGATCTGGAAGGGGTTGTAACAAACCATGGCATAGATCTGGAAGGGGTTCTAACAAACCGTGTCGTATATTTGGAAGGGGTTCTAACAAACCGTGTCGTAGATCTGGAAGGGGTTGTAACAAACCGTGTCGTAGATCTGGAAGGGGTTGTAACAAACCATGTCGTAGATCTGGAAGGGGTTCTAACAAACCGTGTCGTAGATCTGGAAGGGGTTCTAATAAACTGTGTTGTAGATCTGGAAGGGGTTGTAGCAAACCATGGCATAGATCTGGAAGGGGTTCTAACAAACCGTGGCGTAGATCTGGAAGGGGTTCTAACAAGCCGTGGCGTTGATCTGGAAGGGGTTGTAACAAACCATGGCATAGATCTGGAAGGGGTTGTAACAAACCATGGCATAGATCTGGAAGGGGTTCTAACAAACCGTGGCGTAGATCTGGAAGGGGTTCTAACAAACCGTGGCGTAGATCTGGAAGGGGTTCTAACAAACCGTGGCGTAGATCTGGAAGGGGTTCTAACAAACCGTGGCGTTGATCTGGAAGGGGTTGTAACAAACCGTGGCGTAGATCTGGAAGGGATTCTAACAAACCATGTTGTAGATCTGGAAGGGGTTGTAACAAACTGTGTCGTAGATCTGGAAGGGGTTGTAACAAACCGTGGCGTTGATCTGGAAGGGGTTCTAACAAGCCGTGGCGTTGATCTGGAAGGGGTTGTAACAAACCGTGTCGTAGACCTGGAAGGGGTTCTAACAAGCCGTGGCGTCTATCTAAGCGTTCTAATGAGCCTTGACATACAGTCAATCTTGAAAGGGAGGGGCGAAATCATAGTTCCCACGTTTCACTCTAGACTCAGCTCCACCCCCTCCAACGTGGAGAAACGGAACTTCTGGATTGAACTGATCAAAAACAGGAAGAGCTCCATCCTGGCCAGACCCTCCCCAAGCCACACAAGTTAACCTGGACAGACACACAGAGATGTGATGTGCTGGGGTTTTCAACTGATTCTCTGACAACACTGTATAGGAATCCCCTACCTGTGAAGGGTTAGGACCAGTACAGACTAGGTTTCTGGCTATGTTAGGATTACCTGCAGAGAAGGGCAAGAACACTTCCCTCTGGCCAAACTTGACGACCTGGTGCAGGAAGTGTCCTTGGTTGAAGGTGTATGGTGTTTCCCTCTCCGTCTTGTCAAACAGCACCGAGGTCAGAACGTGCATCAACACTGTTCCCTGATAACAACACAAACAATATCCTCTGCCCTTGCCTAAATTCAGTACAATGCAAAGAACATTCACCAACAGCGTCTACCGACATCCATTTATTGTGTCCCTTCACTACTGATCTCAAAGGACTGTATGCTGTGTGAAAGGCCATACCTATTCACTGACAAAATCCTAGGCGCGACAGCACAAAATAAGACGCAGAGACGTGACTTAAACAAAAAGAAGGAAACTGTATCGGGGTTTTTCTTTCAACTCCCCCCCCCCCCCGGGGCAGTACAAACAAAGACCAGGGTAATAGCTATCCCCCCCAAAAACAATCAGTTGGTATTAAACGCAAAACTAACAGCTTGATCCAACATATAACTGTAACGGTCTTCTTTAGGTGAAGGAGAGGCGGACCAAAACGCAGCGTGGTTATATTGATTCATGTTTAATAAAAAAAGATAAACACGAACACTACAAAACAATAAACGTGGAAAACCAAAAACAGCCCTATCTGGTGCAAAACACAGAGACAGGAACAATCACCCACAATCACACAGTGAAACCCAGGCTACCTAAGTATGATTCTCAATCAGAGACAACTAATGACACCTGCCTCTGATTGAGAACCATACTAGGCCGAAACATAGAAATACCCAAATCATAGAAAAACAAACATAGACTGCCCACCCAACTCACGCCCTGACCATGCTAAATAAATACAAAACAAAGGAAATAAAGGTCAGAACGTGACAGTACCCCCCCCCCCCCCCAAAAACCTTGACCTATAGGGGAGGGTCTGGGTGGGCGTCTGTCCGCGGTGGTGGCTCTGGCGCGGGACGCGGACCCCACTTCACCATTGTCTTAGTCCGCCTCATTGTCCGCCTCCGTGGCTCTCTAATCATGGCAACCCTTCTCAATGACCCCGCTGGACAGAGGGGCAGCTCGGGACAGAGGGGCAGCTGCTCGGGACAGAGGGGCAGCTGCTCGGGACAGAGGGGCAGCTGCTCGGGACAGAGGGGCAGCTGCTCGGGACAGAGGGGCTCTGGCGCCTCTGGGCTGAGGGGCGGCACTGGCGCCTCTGGGCTGAGGGGCGGCACTGGCGCCTCTGGGCTGAGGGGCGGCACTGGCGCCTCTGGGCTGAGGGGCGGCACTGGCGCCTCTGGGCTGAGGGGCGGCACTGGCGCCTCTGGGCTGAGGGGCGGCACTGGCGCCTCTGGGCTGACGGGCGGCACTGGCGCCTCTGGGCTGACTGGCGGCACTGGCGCCTCTGGGCTGACTGGCGGCACTGGCGCCTCTGGGCTGACTGGCGGCACTGGCGCCTCTGGGCTGACTGGCGGCACTGGCGCCTCTGGGCTGACTGGCGGCACTGGCGCCTCTGGGCTGAGGGGCGGCTCTGGCGCCTCTGGGCTGAGGGGCGGCACTGGCGCCTCTGGGCTGAGGGGCGGCACTGGCGCCTCTGGGCTGAGGGGCGGCACTGGCGCCTCTGGGCTGAGGGGCGGCACTGGCGCCTCTGGGCTGAGGGGCGGCACTGGCGCCTCTGGGCTGAGGGGCGGCACTGGCGCCTCTGGGCTGAGGGGCGGCACTGGCGCCTCTGGGCTGAGGGGCGGCACTGGCGCCTCTGGGCTGAGGGGCGGCACTGGCGCCTCTGGGCTGACTGGCGGCACTGGCGCCTCTGGGCTGACTGGCGGCACTGGCGCCTCTGGGCTGACTGGCGGCACTGGCGCCTCTGGGCTGACTGGCGGCACTGGCGCCTCTGGGCTGACTGGCGGCACTGGCGCCTCTGGGCTGACTGGCGGCACTGGCGCCTCTGGGCTGACTGGCGGCACTGGCGGCCCCTGGCTGACTGGCGGCACTGGCGGCCCCTGGCTGACTGGCGGCACTGGCGGCGCCGGGCAGACTGGCGGCTCAGGCGGCGCCGGGCAGACGGGCGTCTCAGGCGGCGCCGGGCAGACGGGTGACTCAGGCGGCGCCGAGCAGGCGGGAGACTCCGGCTGCGCTGGAGAGGAGGAAGGCTCTAGCAGCGCCGGAGAGGCGGGAGATTCCGGCAGCGCTGGGGAGGAGGAAGGCCCCGGCAGCGCTGGACAGGCGGGAGCACCTGTAAGGATGAGACGGAGAGACAGCCTGGTGCGGGGGGCTGCCACCGGAGGGCTGGTGCGTGGAGGTGGTGACGGATAGACCGGACCGTGCAGGCGCACTGGAGCTCTGGAGCACCGAGCCTGCCCAACCTTACCTGGTTGAAAGGTCCCGGTCGCCCTGCCAGTGCGGCGAGGTGGAATAGCCCGCACTGGGCTATGCAGGCGAACCGGGGACACCGTGCACAAGGCTGGTGCCATGTAAGCCGGCCCAAGGAGATGCACTGGAGACCAGATGCGTAGAGCCGGCTTCATGGCACTTGGCTCGATGCCCACTCTAGCCCGGCCGATACGCGGAGCTGGAATGTACCGCACCGGGCTGTGCACCCGCACTGGGGACAGCGTGCGCTCCACCGCATAACACGGTGCCTGCCCGGTCTCTCTCACCCCCCGGTAAGCACAGGAAGTTGGCTCAGGTCTCCTACCTGGCTTCGCCATACTTCCTGTGTGCCCCCCCCAATACATTTTTGGGGCTGCCTCTCGGGCTTCCTTGCCAGCCGTGTTCGCTTTGCTAACCTCATTCTCCTGTAACCTTCTGCGCACTGCTCCATCGAATCCCAGGCGGGCTCCGGCACTCTCCCTGGGTCGACCGCCCACCTGTCTATCTCCTCCTAAGTTGTGTAGTCCAGATTCTGCTCCCATGTCCCGAAATCCTGACATCGCTGTTGCTGTTCCTGCTGCTGCTGCCTCTGTTCCTTCTCCTGCTGCTGCTTTTGCTGCAGCTGCTGTTTACCACGCCGCTTGGTCCTGTTGTGGTGGGTGATTCTGTAACGGTCTTCTTTAGGTGAAGGAGAGGCGGACCAAAACGCAGCGTGGTTATATTGATTCATGTTTAATAAAAAAAGATGAACACGAACACTACAAAACAATAAACGTGGAAAACCAAAAACAGCCCTATCTGGTGCAAAACACAGAGACAGTGAAACCCAGGCTACCTAAGTATGATTCTCAATCAGAGACAACTAATGACACCTGCCTCTGATTGTGAACCATGCTAGGCCGAAACATAGAAATATCCAAATCATAGAAAAAACAAACATAGACTGCCCACCCAACTCACGCCCTGACCATACTAAATAAATACAAAACAAAGGAAATAAAGGTCAGAACGTGACAATAACAGGGAATCATGGTGTTGTGGAATTCGCCGTAACCTCACTCTGCCCCCCTCTGCCCCTTCAGTCTGGTCCTTAAGAGAGCACAAACACAATTAGTCAATTGACCTCAGGTGAGCATCAGTAGTGGCTGTACTGCAGCCACTAGATCTAGATCACACACTAGATCTTCTCTCCATTCTACCATAGCCAAACAGTTTTCCATAGTAAGAGGGTGGACGAGCTGCTTACATTCTCTATCTCAGTGAGGAGGGTGTCAATGTAGTTTCTGGGGTTGCTGGTGTTCATGTCCTGCCTGATGAGTTCCTCCAGGGCCATATAGTAGCTGAACATGGTGTTGTGAGGACCTAGGAGATGCTCCATCAGCGTGGAGAACACGTCGTACAGCTACAGTACACAGGGGGAACATGCCATGGTCTGTCAGTCAAAGCTAGATCCCTTGGGGGAGTTGTAATCAGGGTTATTGCCACCAGGGTCATTACACTGAATTTAAATGGAATCAAGCCCAACCCAGTTAAGTAGTCATCGAGTCATTCATCTCCAGGTGTATTTCCTCCTCCAGTCAGTTCCTACCAAGCTCCACATGGTTCCCTCCAGCCAGATGGCCTCGTTCAAGTACTTCAGCAGGATCTGGAAGTTGTGGTCTCTGTAGTCAAACCTCTTCCCAAACAATATCTGGCAGATGATATTGGACACGGCATTGTTGAACATGGATGCAGGGTAGAAGGCTCCACCTGAGAAAAGAAAGGGAGGGGTTTGACCTGTTTGGTAAATGTCTTGTGACATCACACATAGATCAGTGCCTCTGCACCTCTTCCCTCTCTTCTGTACCTGTCTCCTTCCTCTCCCCTTGTTCCCCTTTTGCTCTCTTCTTCCTACTTCTCTCCATCTCATCCTGTAGGAAGAATAAAACAATAGGCTATGCAGCACCTCCTACTGGAGAGTTGATTTATCTACAGCTATTATTATGGTCTCCCATCCAGGGTTTTAACCAAGCCCAGATCTGATTAGAATCACTGACTACTACCAATGTGCTATTGTGAGAATGATTATTGAGCGATCTCTTAATAACTAAGTATAGTCACTGTTGCTATCGAGGGGTAAATTTTACTATTTAGGCCTACAGTATAAAGCATTTGCAAAGTCATCAACAGCTTTTGTTTCAATTCAATCTAGGGTTCAACTAAAAACATACAAAACAAATTGCCTAGGGTTTCAAGCTTTGGTTGATTTCAAATGTAATCTTCAAGTTAATCATTCATATGTTGGATTCACTCCAATCACAAGCAAAAATCTAAGTTAAAGAATAGGACTAAATCAAATCAAACTTTATTTAAAAGGCACTTAAAGATTGATTAGATTAGATTTAGTCCTATTCTTAGATTCTTGGTTGAGATGGAGACGTGATTCCAAAATAATAATTATTACTTTGTAGACAAACTGGATATCGAATTGTGTTTGGTTGTCAACGCAACCAAATATCAACATTTGGAGGAGATGTATCTTCTGCTTGGATTGTTCCATCTATACCACTGACTTGGTCTGGCTTTAATTCTAGTTCCGATACAAATTAATAATTGAAATCTAAGTTAAAGAATCAAATCAAACTACAAATGTACTTTACATAAAGTTTCATTTGATTTAGTCATATTTTTTTCAAGTTTGATTCTTGGTTGAGATGAAGACGTGAATCCAACATGTCAATTATTCAATTGTAGATGAAAAAGAAATAAAGGCATACTAAGTCAGTAGCACAAAAGATCTCTCCTTCAAATGTTGATATTTGGTTGCGTTGACAATCAAACACAATTAAATATCCAGTTTGTCTACAACCAAAAATCTAAGAACAGGACTAAATTGAATCAAATCAAACTTGAAATGCACTTTAAATAAAGTTCAATATCACTTTTGCAATACAACAAATAGCCTATTAACTTGTCGACAAGTTAACAAATTATATATTGGATTCACGTCTCCAACTAAACCAAAAATAAAAGTTCAAGAATAGGATTAAGCCAGTAGCTCAGATGAAACAATTCAAGCATTAGATATCCTTTAAATGTTGATATTTGGTTGCGTTGTCGACCAAACACAATTCAATATTATTTTTGTAATACAATAAATAGCCTAAAGTTAAGGCTATCTTACAAACTACACTGAATCAAAATATAAACGCAACATGCAACAATTTCTAAGATTTTACTGAGTTACAGTTCATAGAAGGACATCAGTCAATTGAAATAAATAATTTGGGCCCTAATTTATGGATTTCACATGACTGTGAATACAGATATGCATCTGTTGGTCACAGATGCCACCGTCATGCAGTGCTACACATTTCTTTTGCATAGAGTTGATCAGGCTGTTGATTGTGGCCTGTAGATAGTTGTCCCGCTCCAATTAAATGGCTGTGGGAAGTGGCTGGCTATTGGTGGAAACTGGAACACACTGTCTTACATGTCGATCCAGAGCATCTAAAACATGCTCAATGGGTGACATCATGGTGAGTATGCAGGTCATGGAAGAACTGGGACATTTTCAGCTTTCAGGAACTGTGTACAGACTCTTGCAACATGGGGCCGTGCATTATCATACTGAAACATGAGGTGATGGCGGTGGATGAATGGCACGACAATGGGCCTCAGGATCTCAGCACGGTATCTCAGTGCATTTAAATTGTCATCAATAAAATGCAATCGTGTTCATTGTCCGTGGCATCTGCCTTCCCATACCATAACACCACCGCCACCACGGGTGCACTGGTCACAAGGTAATCCAGTAATTGTAGTAAACAGTGCCACACTCAGGCAGAAAACTGAATGTTCTATTCTCAGAAAGGCCCATCTTTTCAAAGAAAACCTACTTTCATTATATCTATATTTGAGAAAAATAAGTAGATTTGTTGTGATCACAAGAAAATCCAAATAATTAAGTTAATAGATGACATTCAGTGCTATAAACCTGTCTCCAATATAATCGCATAGTTTCCACAGACCCGTCGCTGACTTTCGTGTGAAAAGGCATCCCATGGTCTGTTTTGTCAACGAGCTCAATGTACAGTGTGTTCGGAAAGTATTCAGACCCCTTGACTTTTTCAACATTTTGTTATGCCTTATTCTAAAATGGATTAAATAAATAAAAATGATAATCTATTCACAATACGCCAGAATGACAAAGTGAGAACATATTTTTAGAAATGTTTGCAAATGTATTCAAAATGAAACAGAAATACCTTATTTACATAAGTATTCAGACCCTTTGCTATGAGACTTGAAATGGAGCTCATGTGCATCCTGACTTAATTGGAGTCCACCTGTGGTAAATTCAATTGACTGGACATGATTTGAAAAGGCACACACCTGTCTATATAAGGTCCCACAGTTGGCAGTGCATGTCAGATCAAAAACCAAGCCATGAGGTCAAAGGAATTGTCTGAGACAGGATTGTGTCGAGGCACAGATCTGGGGAAGGGTACCAAAACATTTCTGCAGCATTGTATGTCCCCAAGAAGACAGTGGCCTCAATCATTATTAAATGGAAGAAGTTTGGGACCACCAACACTCTTCCTAGAGCTGGCAGCTCTGCGAAACTGAGCAATAAGGGGAGAAGGGCCTTGGTCGGGAAGGTGACCAAGAACCCGATGGTTCCTCTGTGGAGATGGGAGAACCTTCCAGAAGGACAACCATCTCTGCAGCACTCCACCAATCAAGTCTTTATGGTGGCCAGACTGAAGCCCCTCCTCAGTAAAAGGCACATGACAGCCCGCTTGGAGTTGCCAAAAGGCACCTAAAGGACTCTCAGTCCATGAGAAACAAGATTCTCTGGTTTGAATGTCAATCGTCACGTCTGGAGGAAACCTGGCACATCTCTACGGTGAAGCATGGTGGTGGCAGCTTCATGCTGTGGGGATATTTTTCAGCGGCAGGAACTGGGCAACTAGTTAGGATCTAGGGAAAGATGAACGGAGCAAAGTACAGAGAGATCCTTGATGAAAACCTGCATCAGAGCAGTCAGGACCTCAGACTGGGGCGAAGGTTCAACTTCCAACAGGACAATGACTAAGCACACATCCAAGACAACGCAGGAGTGGCTTTGGGACAAGTCTCTGAATGTCCTCAAGTGGCCCAGCTAGAGCCCAGACTTGAACCTGATTGAACATCTCTGGAGAGACCTGAAAATAGCTTTGCAGCGACGCTCCCCATTCAACCTGACAGAGCTAGAGAGGATCTGCAGAGAAGAATGGGAGAAACTCGCAAAATACAGGTGTGCCAGGCTTGTGGTGCCATACCCAAGAAGACTCGAGACTGTAATCCCTGCCAAAGGTGCTTCAACAAAGTGCTGAGTAAAGGGTTTGAATACTTATGTAAATGTGATATTTCGGTGTTTTATTAAAACATTTTAAAACACCTAAAAACCTGTTTTTGCTTTGTCATTATGGAGTATTGTGAGTAGATGGCTAGGAAAAACTCCCTAGAAAGGCCAAAACCTAGGAAGAAAACTAGAGAGGAACCAGGCTATGAGGGGTGGCCAGTCCTCTTCTGGCTGTGCTGGGTGGAGATTATAACAGAACATGGCCAAGATGTTCAAATGTTCATAAATGACCAGCACGGTCAAATAATAATAATCACAGTAGTTGTCGAGGATGCAAAAGGTCAGCACCTCAGGAGTAAATGTCAGTTGACTTTTCATAGCCGATCATTGAGAGTATCTCTACCGCTCCTGCTGTCTCTAGAGAGTTGAAAACAGCAGGTCTGGGACAGGTAGCACGTCCGGTGAACAGGTCAGGGTTCCATAGCCGCAGGCAGAACAGTTGAAACTGGAGCAGCAGCACGGCCAGGTGGACTGGGGACAGCAAGGAGTCATCATGCCAAGTAGTCCTGAGGCATGGTCCTAGGACTCAGGTCCCCCGAGAGAGAGAAAGATAATTAGAGAGAGCATACTTAAATTCACACAGGACACTGGAGAAATACTCCAGATATAACAGACTGACTAGCCCCCCGACACATAAACTACTGCAGCATAAATACTGGAGGCTGAGACAGGAGGGGTCAGGAGACACTGTGGCCCCATCCGATGATACCCCCGGACAGGGCCAAACAGGCAGGATATAACCCCACCCACTTTGCCAAAGCACAGAGGGATATCTTCAACCACCAACTTACCATCCTGAGACAAGACCGAGTATTTCCCACAAAGATCTCCGCCACAGAACATCCCAAGGGGGGCGCCAACCCAGACAGGAAGACCACGTCAGTGACTCAACCCACTCAAGTGACGCACCCCTCCTAGGGACGGCATGGAAGAGCACCAGTAAGCCAGTGACTTGGCCCCTGTAATAGGGTTAGAAGCAGAGAATCCCAGGGGAGAGAGGGGAACTGGCTAGGCAGAGACAGCAAGGGCGGTTCGGTGCTCCAGTACCTTTCCGTTCACCTTCACACTCCTGGGCCAGACTACACTCAATCATAGGACCTACTGAAGAGATGAGTCTTCAATAAAGACTTAAAGGTTGAGACCGAGTCTGCGTCTCTCACATGGGTAGGCAGACCATTCCATAAAAATGGAGCTCTATAGGAGAAAGCCCTGCCTCCAGCTGTTTGCTTACAAATTCTAGGGACAATAAGGAGTACGGCAGGACCAAATCGTAAAGATAGGTAGGAGCAAGCTCATGTAATGCTTTGTAGGTTAGCAGTAAAACCTTGAAATCAGCCCTTGCCTTAACAGGAAGCCAGTGTAGGGAGGCTAGCACTGGAGTAATATGATCAAATTATTTGGTTCTAGTCAGGATTCTAGCAGCCGTATTTAGCACTAACTGAAGTTTATTTAGTGCTTTATCCGGGTAGCCGGAAAGTAGAGCATTGCGGTAGTCTAACCTAGAAGTAACAAAAGCATGGATTAATTTTTCTGCATCAATTTTGGACAGAACATTTCTGACCATTGCAATGTTACGCAGATAGAAAAAAAGCTGTCCCTGAAACAATCTTGATATGTTCGTCAAAAGAGAGATCAGGGTCCAGAGTAACGCCGAGGTCCTTCACAGTTTTATTTGAGACGACTCTACAACCATCAAGATTAATTGTCAGATTCAACAGAAGATCTCTTTGTTTCTTGGGACCTAGAACAAGCATCTCTGTTTTGTCCGAGTTTAAAAGTAGAAAGATGATCCCAATAAATTAGGCAGCCTCGTAAATGACGCCCCCCTCTGGTATGTTCTATTGCGAACTGTCTGGGACTCATTGTTTCCCTGTTAACTACTCAAAGATATTTAACTTATTAAGTGAAAGACGTAATTAACTGCAATAAACTGGTCTCAAATGTATTTGCATAACTAGGTTACGCAGAACCACGGTGTACCCATTGTGTAAAATTAGAGTATTTTCTCGCTTTGTGCACAAGGCACAGAGTCATCTAGAATGTTATTGTATGCTGTAGCATTAAGATTTCCCTTCACGTGAACTAAGGGCCCTAGCTCGAAACATAAAAAACAGCCCCAGACCATTATTCCTCCTCCTGACAGATGGTGAAGCATGATTCATCACTCTAGAGCATGTTTCCACTGCTCCAGAGTCCAATGGCGGCTAGGTTTACACCACTCCAGCCGACGCTTGGCATTGTGCATGGTGATCTTAGGCTTGTGTGCAGCTGCTCGACCATAAAAATGTATTTCATTAAGCTCCCAGCAAACAGTTATTGTGCTGAAGTTGCTTCCAGAGGTAGTTTGGAATTCGGCAGACTATTTTTAAGCGCTATGCCCTTCAGCACTCAGAGGTCCCGTTCAGTGAACTTGTGTGTCCAGATGTTGTTGCTCCTAGATGTTTCCACTTCACAATAACAGCACTTACAGTTGACCGGGGCAGCTCTAGCAGGGCAGAAATTTGATGAACTGACTTGTGGGAAAGGTGGCATCTTATGACAGTGCCACAATGGAAGTCACTGAGCTCTAAGGCCATTCTACTGCCAGTGTTTTTCTAGGCTGATTGCATGGCTGTGTGCTCGATTTTATACACCTGTCAGCAATGGGTGTAGCTGAATAGCCAAAACCACAAATTTTAAGGGGTGTCCACATACCCATACTTTTGTATATACAGTATAGTGCTCGTATTGCTGTATTCCAATGGAATATCTCACCACACTGGCATTGTGAAAGGAGGCACTCAGAACGCACAGAGCCATCATAGTATTTTGAACGAAAAATGAAAATGAAAAACCAGGTATACAGACATAAATGAGGTAATTTGGGGGAGTAGGCTTGTCCACGGGAAGAAAAAAACTTTTTTCCCACGCTGCAGACGGCTCTATAGGTCCGCTAATACAGGACTATTAGGCCCAGTGCACTACTTTTGTGAAAAAATGATTTTTACTTTAAAAATATATTTATTCAGATTTTTTTATGAATACTGAGAAAGAGGCTTTGGAGGAAATTCTTAATGAGTCAGACACAGATGCTGGGAGTGATCTGGAGCAAGATGACTCGGGCAGATAATTGTTTTTTCTAGAAGGATTGGATTCTGTTTTAGATGTGTAAATAAATTATTTTGTATATCTTTCTGTAGTTTACAATATGTATTTGGTATTGTTTTATATAGTTGTGGTCTGCTTCTTTTTGTTTTGTATTTACAGTATAGTGGTGTCCTGACCTGTGTAGCCTATAACCAGTGTATCATTCCAAAGTAGTTACATATTGTATATATTTCACATTAGTTAGCTGGTAAAAGTTGGACATATTCTGTGGAGAGGCGTTATTAAATAAATTCTTATGGTCATTGTTACTTTGTCTCTAAAGGTAGGTGACCTGTTTTGACCTCTAAAGGTAGGTGACCTGTTTTGACCTCTAAAGGTAGGTGACCACTGTTTTCATTGTATAGGCTAGTAAATTGCTTTTACATTACAGTAATGTTGTTTTGTTATATAGTTGTGGTCTGCTTTTTTGTGTTTTGGACTATGTACAGTTGAAGTTGGAAGTTTACATACACCTTAGCCAAATACATTTAAACTCAGTTTTTCACAATTCCTGACATTTAATCGTTGTAAAAATTCCCTGTCTTAGGTCATTAGGATCACCACTTTATTTTAAGAATGTGAAATGTCAGAATAATAGTAGAGAGAATTATTTATTTCAGCTTTTGTTTCTTTCATCACATTCCCAGTGGGTCAGAAGTTTACATACACTCAATTAGTATTTGGTAGCATGGCCTTTAAATTGTTTAGCTTGGGTCAAGCGTTTCGGCTAGCCTTCCACAAGTTCGCCACAATAGGTTGGGTGAATTTTGGCCCATTCCTCCTGACAGAACTGGTGTAACTGAGTCAGGTTTGTAGGCCTCCTTGCTCGCACACACTTTTCAGTTCTGCCCACAAATGTTCTATAGGATTGAGGTCAGGGCTTTGTGATGGCCACTCCAATACCTTGACTTTGTTGTCCTTAAGCCATTTTGCCACAACTTTGGAAGTATGCTTGGGGTCATTGTCCATTTGGAAGACCCATTTGCGACCAAGATTTAACTTTGATGCCTTGAGATGTTGCTTCAATATATCCACATAATTTTCTCTCCTCATGATGCCATCTATTTTGTGAAGTGCACCAGTCCTTCCTGTAGCAAAGCACCCCCACAACATGATGCTGCCATCCCCGTGCTTCACGGTTGGGATGGTGTTCTTTGGCTTGCAAGCCTCCCCTTTTTCCTCCAAACATAACAATGGTCATTATGGCCAAACAGTTCTATTTTTGTTTCATCAGACCAGAGGACATTTCTCCAAAAAGTACGATCTTTGTCCCCATGTGCAGTTGCAAACCGTAGTCTGGCTTTTTTTATGGCAGTTTTGGAGCAGGGTCTTCTTCCTAGCTGAGCTGCCTTTCAGGTTATGTCGATATAGGACTTGTTTTACTGTGGATATAGATACTTTTGTACCTGTTTCCTCCAGCATCTTCACAAGGTCCTTTGCTGTTGTTCTGGGATTGATTTGCACTTTTCGCACCAAAGTACGTTCATCTCTAGGAGACAGAACGCGTCTCCTTCCTGAGCGGTATGACGGCTGCGTTGTCCCATGGTGTTTATAGTTGCGTACTATTGTTTGTACAGATGAACATGCTACCTTCAGGAATTTGGAAATTGCTCCCAAAGATGAATCAGACCTGTGGAGGTCTACACTTTTTCTTCTGAGGTCTTGGCTGATAACTTTTGATTTTCCCATGATGTGTCAAGCAAGAGGCACTGAGTTTGAAGGTAGGCCTTGAAATACATCCACAGGTAGACCACCTTGACTCAAAGAATGTCAATTAGCCTATCAGAAGCTTCTAAAGCCATGACATCCTTTTCTGGAATTTTCCAAGCTGTTTAAAGGCAGCAGTCAACTTAGTGTATGTACATTTCTGACCCACTGGAATTGTGATAATCTGTGAAATAATGTGAAATAATCTGTATGTAAACAATTGTTGGAAAACGTACTTGTGTCATGCACAAAGTAGATGTCCTAACCGACTTGTCAAAACTATAGTTTGTTAACAAGAAATTTGTGGAGTCATTGAAAAACTAGTTTTAATGACTCCAACCTAAGTGTATGTAAGTAAACCTCCAACTTCAACTGTATAGTTTACACCCAGTATAGGCCTATGTAACTATTTCCTGTGTCCAATATTTCAAATTAGTTTTCAATTGGGAGGCAGAGGGGTAGGCATGGGTGGGCCTGGGTGGACACATGCTCATCCACTGGTTGAGCAAAAACAAAAAAATAACACATTATTATTAGAAAATACACCACTGGCGAAGGTATCAAGACTAGTTGACTAGTGAAAACTGTTTCTTGGCCATCAACTGTACTCTTCACATGAGTGACCCACAAAAGAGTGAGGAGGAGGAGAATGACAATAAGAAGAGGACTGCAGGGTATGATCCTCTCGCAAGAGTCAAGCCCATTTACATTTATAATTTATATCTGTTTTCCAAATATTTCTTGCAAATAGTTCTTCTTAATGTGGGACCAATACCATTTAGGCTTATTCAATGTGTAATAGCAGTGGAATTACCCCATTCTGACAATTTGGAGAGGTTGAAAGGACACTTGGATGCACCCTTTCCATTTTATGTCTATATTTGATAAGCTACCCATGAAAGGGCGGAAAACAGCCCATATTAATATATATATAGCCTTAGAAATAAAGTTCATGAAATCAATAACTTGCTACCAACAGATAACCTTCATATATTAGCAATTTCTGAGACTCAGATAATTAATTTGATGATACAGCAGTGGCAATACAAGGTTATAACATCTACAGAAGAGACAAACATGCTTATGGAGGAGGTGTTGCTGTATACACTACCATTCAAATGTTTGGGGTCACTTAGAAATATCCTTGTTTTTGAAAGAAAAGCACATTTTTTGTCCATTAAAATAACATCAAATTGATCAGTAAAACAGTGTAGACATTGTTAATGTTGTGAATTACTATTGTAGCTGGAAATGGCAGATTTTTTATGGAATATCTACATAGGCGCGCCAAGGCCCATTATCAGCAACCATGACTCCTGTGTTCCAATGGCACATTGTGTTAGCTAATCCAAGTTTATCATTTTAAAAGGCTAATTGATCATTAGAAAACCCTTTTGCAATTATGTTAGCACAGCTGAAAACTGTTGTTCTGATTAAAGATTCAATAAAACTGTCCTTCTTTAGACTAGTTGAGTATCTGGAGCATCAGCATTTGTGGGTTCGATTACAGGCTCAAAATGGCCAGAAACAAATAACTTTCTTCTGAAACCTGTCAGTCTATTCTTGTTCTGAGAAATGAAGGCTATTCCATGGGAGAAATTGCCAAGAAACTGAAGATCTTGTACAATGCTGTGTACTACTCCCTTCTTAGAACAGCGCAAACGGGCTTTAACCAGAATAGAACTGAGCAAGAGGACAAGTGCATTAGAGTGTCCAGTTTGAGAAACAGATGCCTCACAAGTCCTCAACTGGCAGCTTCATTAAATAGTCCCTGCAAAACACTAGTCTCAACATCAACAGTGAAGAGGCGACTCCGGGATGCTGGCCTGCTAGGCAGAGTTGCAAAGAAAAAAACTTATCTCAGACTGGCCAATAAAAATTAAATATTAAGATGGGCAAAAGAACACAAACACTAGACAGAGGAACTCTGCCTAGAAGGCCAGCATCCCGGAGACGCCTCTTCACTGTTGACGTTGAGACTGCAATGCAGCAGCCACATGGCAAAGTTGCCACATTATGACTAACTGTATAAATCATCCATGGCTTTTGGTAGCTATTGTTAGGTTTGTGCTAATGTTAGCCTTGAGCGCTGAATGTCACAAAAGTTTAGGGATAACAAGTATCATTCACTTGATACATGGAGGGACTGTTGTCAATGCTGTAGGTGATGTCTATCACCTTGGGTACGAAGTATCCCCCCAGTGTTGCGTCTTTGCTAGCCATCTTGGGGAAACTCAGCGGCACAATGTTGCCCATCCTCTGTGTCTCATGGATGACAGTGTCAGTGTAGGACATGTTGGGTCTGTCAGACATGCCTATCACTCTGTTTATCTCAGCCTGGACCTTCCCTGGAGGGAAAAGGTGAAGGGATCAATCAATTGATCAATAGATCAATCAAATAATCAACCAATCAATCACGTGGGTGCTGTGGAAGAGTCGACTCCCCCTGTATCTCTGGGTTGTTCATCATGTAGACCAGGGCCTAGCATAAAGGGGTGGCAACGGTCTTCATCCCAGCCTCGATCAGGTCCAGGGTACATACCGTTAGGGTCTCTGTATTGAACATTGACAGACTGAGTTTCAGAATCCACACAGAGCCAACCAACTGTTAAGAACTCTTTTTATTTTTTAAAATATTTTTTATATATATTGACTTTCAATGTGTTCCAAAACAACAGCCTACCTGTTGGTTGCCTACCTGTTGGTTGCCTACCTGTTGGTTGCCCTACTCCTTCTCATTTCTGTAACTTTTAATTCTGTAATTTCATCCATTTTGCATTGCTTTAGTAAACTCTCACTCCAATTGCTAACATTGAAAGTCAATATATATAAAACATATTTTAAAAAATAAAAAGAGTTCTTAACAGGGCGTCTGTCATATATGAAAATCAGTGCTCTCCCTTTCCATTACAAAGACATGGTTCCCACACCCTGCTGAACACGGGGTTTCGATTAGTTTCAAATACCACCGACACCAACATCTTCCCATTATAAAATGACTCCACTGACAACTATAGGGCAAAACGCCAGAAACGTCATCACTTATGACCTTTTTAATCTGAACATGGACTGTTTGAAGAGTTTTATCTCAAGTTTTTTGTGATCTGTTCTGGTTGGATTTCCCCTCCAGCCCTTTGATGATGGAGATGGAAACTGACTGGGGTAAAGAAATCAGAAATCTAGAGCAACACGACCGAGCTTCCAGCCCTCACACACGTACACTTTTCATTCACACTCTTCTCAAGACACACACATGCTCGTCACAATGGAAGAGGCACATGTATAGCTTCCTAATCAATATCTGTTATATTTGGAAGCCTCACACACACACACACACACACACACACACACACACACACACACACACACACACACACACACACACACACACACACACACACACACACACACACACACACACACACACACACACACACACACACACACACACACACACACTGTAGTAATCACATGTTCGATCTATGGTCTTTATAGAATGCATTTGGGACACCATGTGTGGAGTATGCACCTCTGATGAGGAGATGGGACTGTGAGTAGTGCATTGGATTTAACTTGACCGGCATGCATGGTTGGTGGGGTTTTCACTTTTCAATTGATTCCATTGTAGCAAACAAACTAGATCAAAGATACCATTAAACACACCACAAAATTGCATAACATGGCAGCACTTAATTATTGCAGCCATACCAACAATGATATGCAGGAATATAGTCTACTTTGTAATCTGCTAACAACACATTTAGTGAAAACAGGTATTGAGGACACCGACCTCTGAGTTAGCTGAGTAAACAGAACCGCTGTGGTTCCTTAAGTGGGGCAAAGTAACATACAAAGTTTCTCATAAAATACCTCAGATCTAGGTCATTGCCTCCTTTAAAGAAGTTTCAACACCAAGTATAAGAACAAAGATGACAAAAACATCTTGCAAACAAGTCGTCAGTAAATTACGGTTTAGTAATACCTGGAATATGCTGAATGTTAATTTTTATTTTACTATTTGACATAATCCACAGATGTGTTATCAGTCCTCTTCAAAGAAGGAATGTGGACACTTTAACATGCTGGTGAGTAACAGTCATCCAAATGTCTTTATCTTGACATTATACCAATACAAAAAACTAGAGAGATCTGGGCAAATAGAAGACTGAAGGAGGTAGACAGACGAAGTGTCATTGTATTACTATTTCAACATGTTGCTTTCTTATTATGTACTTCACTTATCCTAAGATGACTTTAAGAATGTGTTAGGATTTATGTTCTAAAATCATGTGCATACAAAGGTCAAGTTTAATAAGGTCACATATCTCATGTGTGCAGTTCATGTGCAGACACTGTGAAAAACTTAAAGTTGAAGTCTGAAGTTCACATACACCTTAGCCAAATACATTTCAACTCAGTTTTTCACAATTCCTGACATTTAATCAGAGTAAAAATTCCCTGTCTTTGGTCTGTCAGGATCACCACTTTATTTTAAGAATGTGAAATGGCAGAATAATAGTAGAGAGAATGATTTATTTCAGCTTTTATTTATTTCATCACATTCCCAGTGGGTCAGACGTTTACATACACTCAATTAGTATTTGCTAGCATTGCCTTTATATTGTTTAACTTGGGTCAAACGTTTCCACAAGCTTCCTACAATAAGTTGGGTGAAGTTTGGCCCATTCCTCCTGACAGAGCCGGTGTAACTGAGTCAGGTTTGTAGGACTCCTTGCTCACACACACTTTTTCAGTTCTGACCACAAATTTTCTATAGGATTGTGGTCTTTGTGATGGCCACTCCAATAGCTCCAATACCTTGACTTTGTTGTCCTTAAGCCATTTTTCCACAACTTTGGAAGTATGCTTGGGGTCATTGTCCATTTGGAAGATATAGATAATTTTGTACCTGTTCCTCCAGCATCTTCACAAGGTCCTTGGAATTGTGATACAGTGAATTATACGTGAAATAATCTGTCTGTAAACAATGCATAAAGTAGATGTCCTAACCGACTTGCCAAAACTATAGTTTGTTAACAAGAAATTTGTGGAGTGGTTGAAAAACTAGGTTTAATGACTCCAACCTAAGTGTATGTAAACTTCCGACTTCAACTGTATATATCTGTCATGTATCCTATTCCATTCACTTAGCTATCACGATTTCAACTGCCTCTACTTCGGTTAATTCATGTTATCTACTGTATACAGACATTTCTAAGAGGAAGAGCATGGCCAGATCTTGTCTCTCTCTCTCTTGGCAAAAACATAACTAGTGCTAAAATTAGCTCAAACATATCAACCAATATGTTCAGTACTCAACATTTCATTGCTCTTATTAATGACATATAATTCTGGCATTGAGATCAGGTTGGTTATTTTTGATATATGAGGCTACAGTTGTTTGTGGCCAATTTGATCTCTCATCACAATCAAGATCAAATGTTCAGCTGAAAAGGATTTGTGCTAATGTGTCCGTAGACACGGAGAGCCAGAGAACAGGTGAGATGAATCTCTTCAGAACCATTTGGAGGACTACCGTCATATTTCTCTTGTCCAGATGTAAGTGATTCCTGTATTTTTGTAATATGGAAATAAATAATGTTGTGCATTACATTTTACATTCCAATAAATGTTTAGTTTAACATTGTTTATTATTGCTTAACATTCCAGAGTTGGTTCATTCCTCTCTAGAGAGAACTGCCCGTGACATCACAATACAGTGCATTTGGAAAGTATTCAGACCCCTTGTATTTTTCCACATTTTGTTACATTACAGCTTTATTCTAAAGTGATTAAATTGTTTCCCCCCCTCATTAATCTACACAAAATACCCCATAATGAAAAAACATTTTTGAAATGTTTTGCTAATTAAAAAAACAACAACTGACATATCATATTTACATAAGTATTCAGACCCTTTTACTCAGCACTTTGTTGAAGCACTTTTGCCAGCGATTACAGCCTTGAGTCTTCTTGGGTACAAGCTTGGCACACCTGATTTGGGAAATTCTCCCATTCTTCTCTGCAGATCCTCTCAAGCTATGTCAGGTTGGATGGGGAGCGTCGCTGCACAGCTATTTTCAGGTCTTTCCAGAGATGTTTGATCGGGTTCAAGTCCGTGCTCTGGCTGGGCCACTCAAGGACATTCAGAGACTTGTCCCAAAGCCACTAATGCGTTGTCTTGGCTGTGTGCTTAGGGTCATTGTCCTGTTGGAAGTTGAACCTCCACCCCAGTCTGAGGTCCTGAGCACTCTAGATCAGGTTTTCATCAAGGATCTCTCCGTACTTTGCTCCATTCAGCTTTCCCTCGATCCTAACTAGTCTCCCAGTCCCTGCCGCTGAAAAACATGCCCACAGCATGATGCTGCCACCACCATGCTTCACCGTAGGAGCAGTGCATTCAGGCCAAAGAGTTCAATCTTGATTTCGTCAGACCATTGAATCTTGTTTCTCATGGTCTGAGAGTCCTTTAGGTGCCTTTTGGCAACTCCAAGCGGACTGTTATGTGCCTTTTACTAAGGAGTGGCTTCAGTCTGGACACTCTACCATAGAGGCCTGATTGGTGGAGTGCTGCACAGATGGTTGTCCTTCTGGAATGTTCTCCCATTTCCACAGAGGAACTCTGGAGCTCTGTCAGAGTGACCATTCAGTTATTGGTCACCTCCCTGACCAAGGCCCTTCTCCTCCGATTGCTCAGTTTGGCTGAGCGGTCAGCTCTAGGAAGAGTGTTGGTGGCTTGGATTTTGCTCTGAAATGCACTGTCAACTGTGGAACCTTATGTAGACAGGTGTGTGCTCAATGTTGAGTCTCATAGCAAAGGGTCTGAATACTTATGTAAGAAAAAAATGGGGGGGTATTGTGTGTAGATTGATGAGGATAAAATAGTATTTAATACATTTTAGGATAAGGCTGTAACTTAACAAAATGTGGAAAAATCAAGGGGTCTGAATACTTTCCGAATTCACTGTATGTAACATGTTGTGTTTGTGGACAGGTACATTCCAGGTTCCAGCCAACCCCTTAGGTCCGAGAATGGGTATCATCTGTCAGGGGTCTGTGACTGTAGAACCTGGGCCACTCTTTCGCATGGGTTCCAACCTTACAGTGTACTGCACAACCACAAAGCCCAACTGTGGCCAGAGGTCTGTCTGTCGGTCGATCGGTCGGTAGATAGATAGATAGATAGATAGGTGTCAATTGGTTAGTGTTTGTCTGCCTGCCTGCCTATATGTTTGTATATAGAGAGGAAGGAGAGTGACATAATGAAGAGAAGGGAACAGAGAGAGACATTTTGTAGTATTGAAACCTCTTTGTGTTGTCAGTTTATCTGTGGAACTGAATGGGCAGGACCAGACGGCACTAGAGATCTTGAACTGTTCCACTGTCCGGCTGAGACTGACTAACCTCCGCACACCAAACTCCATTCTGGTCTGTAGGCTGCGGCAAACAGACGGACGCATACAGACTGTTTGTGGGCTAGACCTACACACTGGATGTACGTCTACTGTCTTTAGATTCTGGATGTTATCTTTGCAGTGTTGCTTCCTCTCTGGCTGGTTGTTGTTGCAGCAAATTAGCATTAGTTCTCACTTGACCAATTCTGGACTCTTATGAAATAGTAAAACAAATATTTGAGATGTTATTCAGAGCAATTGCTAGACCCTGTAAGGGTGTGCTGTATACTATTGCTCTACTTCCCTGCAGATCCTCCTGATGAGCCCAGTGGTATAGCCTGCCAGGCTTCCAGGGACTCAGAGGAGATCACCTGTAGCTGGAGCATAGGACGGGAAACACACCTGGTCACAACCTACAGTGTCTCAGTCAGGAGGTGAGCTGGGTGATGAGCCCTGTAGTGTGGTAAAGTCTGCTCACTGTATTTTCCTCCACCTTGGGCTAGGGTTACCACATCAGAAATATATTGTGAATAGATGTGTAGCTACACTCTTAGACAAAAGGGTTCCAAAAGGGTTATTCAGCTGTCCCCATAGAATAACCCTTTTTGGTTCCAGGTAAGAAACCTTTTTGTTTCCAGGTAGAACCCTCTGAGGAAAGAATTCTACATTGAACCCAAAAAGGGTTCAAGCTGGAACCAACACGGGTTCTTCAAATAATTATCTTATGGGAACAGCCAAAGAAACTTTTTAGGTTCTAGATAGCACTTTTTTTTCTAACAGTGTAGTATACACAAAATCAACCTTTTATGTACGTGGCTTAAGCACTTAAACAGAATAATTAACAGATTCAAGGCAAGGAAAGCTTTTTCCCATTTGTCCTTCTCTGGAAAAGTAATGTGACTTGCTTATCCACAGTGTGAACAGAGCCCAGGTGTTTCACCATGGGATTCAGGGTACTGGTGTGTTCAGTATTCCACGGTTGGAGCTGGATGAGAATGAACAGTACCAGCTGAGTATAAGAGCTCACAACCACCTGGGAACATCACTGTCCCAACCCTTCAACTTCTCTGTCAATGATGTAGGTAAGTTCATGTCTCTGAATACATACATACATACACACACACACACACACACACACACACACACACACACACACACACACACACACACACACACACACACACACACACACACACACATACACACATACAGTGCCTTGCGAAAGTATTCGGCCCCCTTGAACTTTGCGACCTTTTGCCACATTTCAGGCTTCAAACATAAATATATAAAACTGTATTTTTTTGTGAAGAATCAACAACAAGTGGGACACAATCATGAAGTGGAACGACATTTATTGGATATTTCAAACTTTTTTAACAAATCAAAAACTGAAAAATTGGGCGTGCAAAATTATTCAGACCCCTTAAGTTAATACTTTGTAGCGCCACCTTTTGCTGCGATTACAGCTGTAAGTCGCTTGGGGTATGTCTCTATCAGTTTTGCACATCGAGAGACTGACATTTTTTCCCATTCCTCCTTGCAAAACAGCTCGAGCTCAGTGAGGTTGGATGGAGAGCATTTGTGAACAGCAGTTTTCAGTTCTTTCCACAGATTCTCGATTGGATTCAGGTCTGAACTTTGACTTGGCCATTCTAAAACCTGGATATGTTTATTTTTGAACCATTCCATTGTAGATTTTGCTTTATGTTTTGGATCATTGTCTTGTTGGAAGACAAATCTCCGTCCCAGTCTCAGGTCTTTTGCAGACTCCATCAGGTTTTCTTCCAGAATGGTCCTGTATTTGGCTCCATCCATCTTCCCATCAATTTTAACCATCTTCCCTGTTCCTGCTGAAGAAAAGCAGGCCCAAACCATGATGCTGCCACCACCATGTTTGAGAGTGGGGATGGTGTGTTCAGGGTGTTGCTTTTACGCCAAACATAACGTTTGCATTGTTGCCAAGAAGTTCAATTTTGGTTTCATCTGACCAGAGCACCTTCTTCCACATGTTTGGTGTGTCTCCCAGGTGGCTTGTGGCAAACTTTAAACAACACTTTTTATGAATATCTTTAAGAAATGGCTTTCTTCTTGCCACTCTTCCATAAAGGCCAGATTTGTGCAATATACGACTGATTGTTGTCCTATGGACAGAGTCTCCCACCTCAGCTGTAGATCTCTGCAGTTCATCCAGAGTGATCATGGGCCTCTTGGCTGCATCTCTGATCAGTCTTCTCCTTGTATGAGCTGAAAGTTTAGAGGGACGGCCAGGTATTGGTAGATTTGCAGTGGTCTGATACTCCTTCCATTTCAATATTATCGCTTGCACAGTGCTCCTTGGGATGTTTAAAGCTTGGGAAATCTTTTTGTATCCAAATCCGGCTTTAAACTTCTTCACAACAGTATCTCGGACCTGCCTGGTGTGTTCCTTGTTCTTCATGATGCTCTCTGCGCTTTTGACGGACCTCTGAGACTATCACAGTGCAGGTGCATTTATACGGAGACTTGATTACACACAGGTGGATTGTATTTATCATCATTAGTCATTTAGGTCAACATTGGATCATTCAGAGATCCTCACTGAACTTCTGGAGAGAGATTGCTGCACTGATAGTAAAGGGGCTGAATAATTTTGCACGCCCAATTTTTCAGTTTTTGATTTGTTAAAAAAGTTTGAAATATCCAATAAATGTCGTTCCACGTCATGATTGTGTCCCACTTGTTGTTGATTCTTCACAAAAATTACAGTTTTATATCTTTATGTTTGAAGCCTGAAATGTGGCAAAAGGTCGCAAAGTTCAAGGGGGCCGAATACTTTCGCAAGGCACTGTACATACATACAAGTTTTTTTATATCTTCATATATTTTGTTACCATAACGGATGTGCACACGCCACTACCACCACATCGCATCTCACTCTGGTGCTGGGAATAAAACAAATAAAAATAAATTTAAAAAATCCTTGTAAATATATACATAATGTTCTCTCATATCTGAAAACGTTTATGGGTTTTGCATGTGAAGTAATTACTCATCCTGTAACTTGTTCCTTTTAAGGACATCTTGCTGTGAAATCCTCTGATATGGTTTGAGTTTGACATTGTTTTCAAAGGATCGGCTTCCTGCATGTATTGTCTCTATGTGCTGATTAATACCAGGACTGTCAATGTTAATAAACCGTAAATGAACAGGACATTGGGGCATAACAACTATTAAATGATGAGAACATCCCATTAAGCCCATCTAGGTTTGTAATTTACCTGATGTGTCTCTTGGCATTGCAGTGATTCCAGACACCCCTCAGATCATGAAGCTGGAGTTTTGGAGTGGCTCCAGGGCGGCTGTATTGCACTGGAACTGCTCTGAATACCCCAAACCTTTAAGACCCCACGTCAGGCTCAGAACAGGCAATGGCTCCTGGGTGAGTTATATTATATTGTCGTCATCAACATCCCCATTCCTCACCTTGGTTGCATCTAAATGTTCCAATACTGTACATGCACTCTCACAGTTGGACTAATACAAGAATAAAGAGAAGAAGTATGAGTGAATGCCATTATCTGTTGGTGTTTTTGTGCAGCTGGAGCTACACTTGGATCCTAGCAGAGGCCTGGTCAAGGTGGAGGGCCTGAAGCCCATGACGCAGTATGAGTTCCAGATCAGAGTCTGTTTCTCCATAGAGAGGCCAACCTCTGCACAGAGGCCCACCCCTGCGCTCAGGCCCTCCTCCACCCAAAGGCCCCTCTGCAGTAGATGGAGCCCATCAGCTAGTAAAACAAGCCCAGGCATAGGTAAGCCCAGAGCCCAGCATGGTTTTTAAATAATGCACGTTTCAGAGAGAGCCTGTTCACACATTACAGTGAGGGTTGGAAGTCACTGACAACAGATTCTTTTGACAGTGTTGTGGAAGTTGTCTAAAGAAAAAGTCTAAATGTAGATATTTTTACTAACCTGTAAAGTGTTGTCATCAGAGTAACTTGTTCTCCTTTATGTTTTCAGCCCCCACTAGAGAGCTGGATGTCTGGAGGGTGTTGGGTATCCCAGGGGTGGATGGGGTTCAGGATGTGACTGTACTATGGAAGGTATCTGCAGAAACACTATCAGTTTTGATTGGTTGGTTAGCACGCTTAGCAACAAAAAGCTGTTCTTTGACCCCAAGAACTTTAAAGAAGATCAAATAGCATACCATGGTGGACTGTTGGTGGTAATTATATTGTTTGAGGTTGTGATTTTTCAATGGTGTTCTGTAGAGCTTTAATCCTTAAATTTAGTTTGGATGATAAACGTGGATAATACTACATGGAAAGGAGATCTTTATCTATTTATCTCTCTGTCTCACCTCTCTCTGTCTCACCTCTCTCTGTCTCACCTCTCTCTGTCTCACCTCTCTCTGTCTCACCTCTCTCCGTCTCACCTTTCCTCTTTTCTTCCCTCTCTCCATCTGTTCCCCCCTCTCTCTCCTCAGCCCCTGTCTCCAGGTGACTATAGTGGTCATGTGTTGAGGTATGAGCTGGTCTACCTGCATGAGGGTCAGAGACAGGAGGAGGTCACCTATCCTGCTGGTGCCACCCAGTGTTCTGTCCAGGTGTCACCTGGGGTTCAGGAGTTGTTTGTAAGGGCTGTCACCTCCTACGGGACATCTCCACCTGCTACCATACAGCTCAAACACACAGGTGAGAAAATATACTTGCTACCATACAGCTCACACACACAGGTGAGAATATACACCTGCTACTACACACCTCCCAGACACAGGTTGACTTGTTTTTCACTTAAGTAATTGTGATATGATGAACACCGACCATATTCTTTGTATTACAGGTGTGTCTGGGCCTGTTCTGAGAAGCCTCAGTCCGGCAAACGTAGAAGGAGGGGATGTAGTTGCCCTGTCCTGGTCATGGGATGGATCTAGTGGGGCTGAAGCGGAGGTACTGTTGGGCTTTTTGGTGGAGTGGAAGAGTCAACATCAGGAACTGGGCTGGCAGAGAGTGGCCAGGGAGAGAAACACAACACTCATCACAGGTAAGTACATAAGTCAGAAACACAGACACAGTTCTGACCGTGTCTTTGTATACAAACTGCTGCTGATTCTGACAATGCATGTGATGGGGCAATGCTCATCATCAACCACAAGAGGTAGCTAGTGGAGAGAATGGACTATTTTGGACTACTGAGATAGACTCATCAAATCAAATAAAATGTTATTAGTTACATGCGCCGAATACAACAGGTACAACCTAACTTACAAACCTCTAACCAACAATGCAGTTAAAATGAATAAGAATAAGAAATAAAAGTAACAAGTAATTAAAGAGCAGCAGTAAAATAACAATAGCGAGGCTATATACAGGGAGGTACCAGTACAGAGTCAATGTGCGGGGGCACCGGTTAGTCAAGGTAATTGAGGTAATATGTACATGTAGGTAGAGTTATCAAAGTGACTATGCATAGCATAGATGATAACAACAGAGAGTAGCAGTGGTGTAAAAGAGAGAGGGGGTTTGGGCAATGCAAATAGCCTGGGTAGCCATTTGATTAGATGTTCAGGAGTCTGGAGGGGTAGAAGATGGCTTGGGGGTAGAAGCTGTTTTGAAGCCTCTTGGACCTAGGCGTGGTGCTCTGGTACCGCTTGCCATGCGGCAGCAGAGAGAACAGTCTATGACTAGGGTGGCTGGAGTCCTTGACAATTTTTAGGGCCTTCCTCTGACACCGCCTGGTATAGAGGTCCTGGATGGCAGGAAGCTTGGCCCCAGTGATGTACTGGGCCGTACGCACTTGCCCTCTGTAGTGCCTTGCTGTCTGAGGCCGAGCAGTTGCCATACCAGGCAGTGATGCAACCAGGGAGGATGCTCTCGATGGTGCAGCTGTAGAACCTTTCGAGGATCTGAGGACCCATGCCAAGTCTTTTCAGTCTCCTGAGGGGAATAGGTTTTGTCGTGCCCTCTTCACGACTGCCTTGGTGTGCTTGGACCATGTTAGTTTGTAGGTGAAGTGGACACCAAGGAACTTGAAGCTCTCAACCTGCTCCACTACAGCCCCGTCGATGAGAATGGGGGTAGCTCGGTCCTCTTTTTCCTGTAGTCCACAATTATCTCCTTTGTCTTGAGAGGTTGTTGTCCTGGCACCACATGGCCAGGTCTCTGACCACCTCCCTATAGGCCGTCCTGTCGTTTTCAGTGATCAGGCCTACCACTGTTGTGGCATCGGCAAACTTAATGATGGTGTTGGAGTCGTGCCTGACCGTGCAGTCATGAATGAACAGGGAGTACTGAGGGGACTGAGCACAGGGGCCCCTGTGTTGAGGATCAGCGTGGCGGATGCGTTGTTACCTACCCTTACCACCTGGGGGTGTCCTGTCAGGAAGTCCAGGATCCAGTTGCAGAGGGAGGTCCCAGGGTCCTTAGCTTATTGATGAGCTTTGAGGGTACTATGGTGTTGAACGCTGAACTGTAGTCAATGAATAGCATTCTCACATAGGTGTTCCTTTTGTCCAGGTGGGAAAGGGCAATGTGGAGTGCAATAGGGATTACATCATCTGTGGATCTGTTAGGGTGGTATGCAAATTGGAGTGGGTCTAGGGTTTCTGGGATAGTGGAGTTGATGTGAGCCATGACCAGTCTTTCAAAGCACTTCATGGCTACAGACATGAGTGCTACGGGTCGGTTGTAATGATTCTCCTCTTCGTCTGAGGAATAGTAGTCAAGATTGGACCAACATGCAGCGTGGTAAGTGTCCATGTTAATATTTTAATATAACAGAACACGCAACAAAAATAACAACGAGAATGTAAGAAACGAAACAGTCCTGTCAGGTGAAACAACACAAAACAGAAAACAACTACCCACAAACACAGGTGGGAACAGGCTACCTAAGTATGGTTCTCAATCAGAGACAACGATTGACAACTGCCTCTGATTGGGAACCATACCAGGCCAAACACAAAGAAGTACAAAACCGAGGACAAAACATAGAATGCCCACCCCAACTCACGCCCTGACCAAACAAAATAGAGACATAAAACAGGAACCTAGGTCAGGACGTGACATCGGTAGTAATTTAGGCAGGTTGCCTTAGTGTTCTTGGGCACAGGGACTATGGTGGTCTGCTTAAAACATGTTTGATTTACAGACTCAGACAGGGAGAGGTTGAAAATGTCAGTGAAGACACTTGCCAGTTGGTCAGTGCATGCTCGCAGTAATCCATCTGGCCCTGCGGGCTTGTGATTATTGAACTGTTTAAAGGTCTTACTCACATTGGTTGCGGAGAGCGTGATCACACAGTCTTCCGGAACAGCTGGTGTTCTCATGCATGTTTCAGTGTTATTTGCCTCGAAGCAAGCACAGAAGTAGTTTAGCTCATCTGGTAGGCTCGTGTCACTGGGCAGCTCTCAGCTGTGATTCCCTTTGTAGTCTGTAATGTAATGGCCGGTGTAGTACAATTCGATCTTAGTCCTGAATTGACGCTTTACCTATTTGATGATTCATCGGAGGGCATAGTGGGATTTATTATAAGCTTCCGGGTTAGAGTCCCGCTCCTTGAAAGTGGCGGTTCTAGCCTTTAGCTCAGTGCGGATGTTGCCTGTAATCCATGGCTTCTGGTTGGGGAATGTACGTTCGGTCACTGTGGGGACAACGGCATTGATACACTAATTGATGAAGCCAGGGACTGATGTGGTGTACTCCTCAATGCCATCTGAAGAATCCCGGAACATATTCCAGTCTGTGCTAGCAAAACAGTCCTGTAGCTTAGCATCTGCATCATCTGACCACTTTTTTATTGACTGAGTCACTGGTGTTTCCTGCTTTAATTTGTGCTTGTAAGCGGGAATCAGGAGGATAGAATTATGGTCAGATTTGCCTGGATGGAGGGCGAGGGAGAGCTTTGTATACGTCTCTGTGTGTGGAGTAAAGGTGGTCCAGAGTTTTTTCCCTCTGGTTGCACATTTAACGTGCTGATAGAAATTTGGTAAGCTCATTGAGTGCGGTCTTAGTGCCAGCATCGGTCTGTGGTTGTATGTAGACAGGTAGATAGTGTGGTAGATAGTGTGGTCTACAGCTTATCATGAGATACTCTACCTCAGGCGAGCAGATCCTCGAGACTTTTAGATATTGTGCACCAGCTGTTATTTACAAAAATACATAGTCCGCCACCCCTTGTCTTACCAGACGCCGCTGTTCTATCCTGCCAGTGCAGCGTATAACCAGCCAGGTGTATGTGGATAATGTCGTCGTTCAGCCACGACTCCGTGAAGCATAAGATATTACAGTTTTTAATGTTCTGTTGGTAGTTTAATCTTCCGCACAGGTCATCAATTTTATTTTCCAAAGATTGCTCGTTTGCTAGCAGAATGGAAGGCAGTGGGGGTTTATTCGATCGCCTACGAATTCTCAGAAGGCAGCCTGACCTCCGGCTCCTTTTTCTCCGCCTTCTCTTCACATAAATGACGGGGATCTAGGCCTGTTCCCGGGAAAGCAGTATGTCATTCATGTTGGGCTCGTCAGACTCGTTAAAGGAACAAATGATTCTGCCAGTTCGTGGCGAGTAATCGCTGTTCTGATGTCCAGAAGTTATTTTCAGTCATAAGAGACGGTAGCAGCAACATTATGTACAAAATAAGTTTTAAAAATAAGTTACAAACAACGCAAATAAACAAACAAATGCAATTGGTCAGGAACACGTAAAATGTCAGCCTTCTCTGGCGCCATCTTATTCATGTATTATATGGTGTGTTTTGTTTCAGGTCTGACGCCGGGAGTGAGGTATAATGTGTCTCTGTATGCTGACACTACATGGGGTGTGTCCAACCCCTCATCTGGCCTGGTTTATTCCAGAGAAGATAGTAGGTTTACATGATTAGGAATTTGTGAAGTTATCCCTCATGTAAAATAACACATTGTGTTTTTGTTTGCTACTTTATGGTATTACTTTGCACTGCTATTTCGTTACTATCCCATTATATAAAGTAAACATAATGAGCTGTGGATTGTTCTTATTCTCCAGTGACAGTGTTCCCTGACTCCCTGTCTGTATTTAAGAACCTGTGTCGGTACCGAAGGTGTCAGTGTTGGCCCATGAAACCAGTCGGGTTCTGATCCAATGGGAGGAGCTACCAGTGGACCAACAGAGAGGCTTCCTAACACACTACAACATCTACCTCAAGACACTGGACTCTGACACAGATCAGAATCAGAGGGGTGAGAGGATAGGAGTGTGTGTGTGTTGTAGTGTATGCATTATCAATATGCATGTGTGTGCATTTTCGGTATGTCTAAGGTGTTCTGCGCATACTCCAGTATTACAATGGAAAAAACATGTCACCTAAAAATGAATCTCGCCCACCAGCCGGCTCTCTCTCTGTCGCCAGCAATTCGTGCCTGGGGACGGGGTTACCTAGAAATCAACCTAGTGTAATTTCTTTGATTCGCACGCCTCACAAACCCACAGCTGAGAGAGCTGACACAGAGCTGAGACAGGGCTTTCCACCCTTTCACCACACAGAGAAAGACAACACCCCTCTCCTTAGTTCCAGTAATCTGTCTCTCTGAATCACACTGAATTAAACTGTACTGTACATCAGATGTAGAGGGAATAGACTGTGATATTATAAAGTACATCTCAAGAATCTTCAGGAAGTATACTCTGGGAGCCAAATGGACCTCCTCTCAGTCAATGGAAGAGAATGGATGTCTTGTTTGTTTGTATTAGTTAGTCTCAGTTAGCTACAGTGTGCAGTTTCAGGGCTTGGTGCTTCAGAGAATCAGAAGTTATTCTTAAACACCACAGCAGGATGTGGTTGTGTGCACATGCATATCCGACGCTAAAGTCAGACCTGAGTTGTTACCCAACATGCACCACTCCCGTTTGTGGACCCCTATACTGGTGCGGAAAGCAGCTAGAACAACTACTTTTCACCCTGTCCCTGTAGTGTAATGACTTGGTGTGATGAAAGCTGTGTGCAATACTGTAGTTTAACTGTTGTTGTCCTGGCTGTAACAACATGTTGTAGGGAATCTACAGAACCAGTCAAAAGTTTGGACACACCAACTCATTCAACGGGTTTTCTTTATTTTCACTATTTTCTACATTGTAGAATACTAGGGAAGACATCAAAACTATGAAATAACACATTTATGTCATAACCAAAAAAGTGTTAAATCAATCAAAATACATTTTAGATTTTAGATTCTTCAAAGTAGCCATCCTTTGCCTTGATGACAGCTTTGCACACTCTTGGCATTCTCTCAACAAGCTTTACCTGGAATGAGTTCCCACATATGTTGAGCCCTTGTTGGCTACTTTTCCTTCACTCTGCGGTTCAACTCATCCCAAACCACATCAATTGGGTTGAGGTCTGGTGATTGGGGAGGCCAGGCCATCTGATTTAGCACTCCATCACTCATCTTCTTGGTAAAATAGCCCTTACACAGCCTGGAGGTGTGTTGGGTTATTGTTCTGTTGAAAAACAAATGATAGTCCCACAAAGCGCAAACCAGATGGGATGGCGTATTGCTGCAGAATGCTGTGGTAGCCATGCTGGTTGTGTGCCTTGAATTCTAAATAAATCCCAGACAGTGTCACCAGCAAAGCACCCCCACACCATCACACCTCCTCCTCCATGCTTCACGGTGGGAACCACACATGCCGAGATCATCCGTTCACCTAATCTGCTTCTCACAAAGACACGGCGGTTGGAACCAAAAATTTAGACTTTTCTTCTTATTGGTGTCCATTAGAAGTGGTTTCTTTGCAGCAATTTGACCATGAAAGCCTGATTCATGCAGTCTCCTCTGAACAGTTGATGTTGAGATGTGTCTGTTACTTGAACTCTTTATGAATTCTTTATCTGGGCTGCAATTTCTTATCTGGGCTGCAATTTCTGAGGATGGTAACTTATTCTCTGCAGCAGAGGTAACGCTGGTTCTTCCTTTCCTGTGGTGGTCCTCATGAGAGCCAGTTTCATCATAGCTCTTGATGGTTTTTGCGACTATACTTGAAGAAACTTTCAAAGTTCTTGAATTTTAGGTGACTACCTCATGAAGCTGGTTGAGAGAATAGTGTGCAATGCTGTCATCAATGGAAAGGGTGGCTACTTTGGAGAATCTCAAATATATTTTGATTTGTTTAACACTTTCTTGGTTACTACATGATTCCATATGTGTTATTTCATAGTTTTGATGTCTTCAGTATTATTCTACAATGTAGAAAATAGTAAAAATAAATAAAAACCCTGGAATCAGTAGGTGTGTCTCAACTTCTGACTGGTACTGTATGTTAGGGGGTTATCTTGTCTGCTCTTTTGTGGATATACATTACTTATACTTACCTACACTTTGTGATAAATGCATTTGTAAGAACGTTACATTTAAAGTCGGAATCAGCAGTTGAAGCAATAACAAAGTATTCTCCCGCCGTTTTCAGAAAAAAGCTGAGAAATGGGGCTGGAGAAGTTTAACCAAATTCATAGACAGAGCTATGGATGCAAGGACTGACCATCCATGATATCAAAATTATAGTTATTACCATGTTTTCAGGCTATATAGTGTTTATTTCCATTTACTTTGTTTACAAACATTGGAGTAAACCAAGCTTATATTTTGGGTTCTGACAGGGTATGACAGTTGAACTGGGACCATGAGGCATTTGCTGCAGAATGTTATATTCCTGAAGTTATATTCTTCAGGAATCAATGGGTACAATTTTTTTTAAATAAAAAAAATGGATGAAGTATCTGCTGATTTCCCCTTTAATTGAGTTGGTGATTGATTGAGAGGTTGATTGATTGATTAATTGATTGTGTGCATGGTGAAATGCTATATCTCTGGTCCGCCGTCTTTTCTCCAGTGACTGTATCAGGGTCCATTACAGTGTCAGGGCCCAGTCAGAGGTGGCTGGAATGTCCTGAGGGGGCCGTGGCCCTCAGAGTGTCTGCCTCCACGGCTGCAGGGGAAGGACCACAGGGGGAGTGGCTACTCTCACACTCTCCAGTCACTGCAGGTCAGTCACATTCACTACCATGGCCATGTTCCAAACTTACTCACAACAACTCACTCCCTCCCTCAGCTCTGCAGGTCAGAAACATTCACAACTAGCCTTGTACGGACATCCTGATCTCGCAAGCTTGCATTCTTATTTGCTAGAATGTAAGCTTGCAAGATCAGGATTGTCGAAGAGGCTAATTCACAACCATGGCCACGTTCCAAACCAATCACGCCTTCTCTTCACTCTGTTCCAAACACATTATGATTGCCTCTCTGATGTCTTAACCTGTTCTTACAGTGTGCTGTCGTTTACTAACATGTACCCTGTTCTTCTCTAGTTGGGATGGTGGCTGGCATGTCGCTCGTGGCAACCATTGTCATGGTGATAGTGGCGAACCTGATGTGTTGGAGCTGTGTGAGGAAAAGGTACCAAGCTGGTGGCGCTTGCGTTTATAATCCTGTTTCAGCTGTTTATGCTTTAGTTGACGTGGTAACAGACAGTGTATACTTTCTGGTACTTACTTTCCAAAGAAGTACTGTACTCTTTCTGTTTTTAAGCTTACCGTGCTATTGAGGTTGACATTTTTGACTGTGGTGAACAATGTGGTTAACACATCTGTTTGCATGTGATATTTACTGCATGCACTGTAATGCACTGTGTTGCCTAAAGAGCTGAGAAAAACTGGTCACAACAACACTATCACAAAAACAATACAACCCCAATATGACTAAGTGATCAACAGCAAACAAGCAGTAAACAACCCAGCTCATTATGAGACTTCCATTCCCTGCAGGATCAAACAGACATGTTTATCCCTGGGTCCTGTCTGGCTTTCTGAGAACCTCCCCAAGCCTGGAAACAGCAATGCTATCAGACTACTGAAGGTAATCTACTAACATAAAAATGGTATCTTCACCTCCCTGTCTACATTTTCAGAATGCAATATAAATGCATCTATATCGTTCAGAATGCAATATAAATGCATCTATATCGTTCAGAGTGCAATATAAATGCATCTATATCGTTCAGAATGCAATATAAATGCATCTATATCGTTCAGAATGCAATATAAATGCATCTATATCGTTCAGAATGCAATATAAATGCATCTATATCGTTCAGAATGCAATATAAATGCAGTGCAACCTTTGATGTTATTGATCATACATTTTTATTTAAAAAATGCACTTTCTATGGCTTCACATCACCTGACATCACATGGTTGGAGAGTTATTTATCCAACAGAAACCAGAGAGTGTTCTTCAAAGGAAGCTTCTCTAACATCAGATATGTACAGTTCGGTGTCCCTCATGGCAGTTTCCTTGGGCCATTACTCTTTTCTATTTTTACAAATTATTTGCCACTGGTCTTACACAAAGCTAAAATAACTATGTTGTGGAGGATTCCACAATCTACATGCCAGCACCTAAAGCTAGTGAGTTTGCAGGAGTTAGAGTCAGTATCCGAATGGGTGATTAATAATAAACTGGTCTTAAATACACTGCTCAAAAAAATAAATGGAACACTAAAATAACACATCCTAGATCTGAATGAATGAAATATTCTTATTAAATACTTTTTTCTTTACATAGTTGAATGTGCCAACAACAAAATCACACAACTTATCAATGGAAATCAAATTTATCAACCCATGGAGGTCTGGATTTGGAGTCACACGCAAAATTAAAGTGGAAAACCACACTACAGGCTGATCCAACTTTGATGTAATGTCCTTAAAACAAGTCAAAATGAGGCTCAGTAGTGTGTGTGGCCTCCACGTGCCTGTATGACCTCCCTACAACGCCTGGGCATGCTCCTGATGAGGTGGCGGATGGTCTCCTGAGGGATCTCCTCCCAGACCGGGACTAAAGCATCCGCCAACTCCTGGACAGTCTGTGGTGCAATTGGAGTTGGTGGATGGAGTGAGACATGATGTCCCAGATGTGCTCAATTGGATTCAGGTCTGGGGAACAGGCGGGCCAGTCCATAGCATCAATGCCTTCCTCTTGCAGGAACTGCTGACACACTCCAGCCACATGAGGTCTAGCATTGTCTTGCATTAGGAGGAACCCAGGGCCAACCGCACCAGCATATGGTCTCACAAGGGGTCTGAGGATCTCATCTCGGTACCTAATGGCAGTCAGGCTACCTCTGGCGAGCACATGGAGGTCCCCCAAAGAAATGCCACCCCACACCATGACTGACCCACCGCCAAACCGGTCATGCTGGAGGATGTTGCAGGCAGCAGAATGTTCTCCACGGCATCTCCAGACTGTCACGTCTGTCACATGTGCTCAGTGTGAACCTGCTTTCATCTGTGAAGAGCACAGGGCGCCAGTGGCGAATTTCCCAATCTTGGTGTTCTCTGGCAAATGAAAAACGTCCTGCTCGGTGTTGGGCTGTAAGCACAACCCCCACCTGTGGAAGTTGGGCCCTCATACCACCCTCATGGAGTCTGTTTCTGACCGTTTGAGCAGACACATGCACATTTGTGGCCTGCTGGAGGTCATTTTGCAGGGCTCTGGCAGTGCTCCTCCTGCTCCTCCTTGAACAAAGGCGGAGGTAGCGGTCCTATTGCTGGGTTGTTGCCCTCCTACGGCCTCCTCCATGTCTCCTGAAGTACTGGCCTGTCTCCTGGTAGCACCTCCATGCTCTGGACACTACGCTGACAGACACAGGAAACCTTCTTGCCACAGCTCGCATTGATGTGCCATCCTGGATGAGCTGCACTACCTGAGCCACTTGTGTGGGTTGTAGACTCCGTCTCATGCTACCACTAGAGTGAAAGCACCGCCAGCATTCAAAAGTGACCAAACATTAGCCAGGAAGCATAGGAACTGAGAAGTGGTCTGTGGTCCCCACCTGGAGAACCACTCCTTTATTGGGGGTGTCTTGCTAATTGCCTATAATTTCCACCTGTTGTCTATTCCATTTGCACAACAGCATGTGAAATTTATTGTCAATCAGTGTTGCTTCCTAAGTGGACAGTTTGATTTGGAGCTACATTGTGTTGTTTAAGTGTTCCCTTTATTTTTTTGAGCAGTGTACATCTAAAACTTAAAGCATTGTATTTGGTTCAAAACATTCTCTCAGACCTAAACCTCAACTGGAGTTGTACATAAAGGGGGTGACCATTGCGCAAGTTGAGGAAGCTAAACTCCTAGGTATAACATTGGATGGTTAATTATCATGGTCAAGTCATATTGACAAAGTTGTTGTGAAGATGTGGAGGGGAATGTCTGTTAAAAAAATATGTGTTCTGCGTTTTTTGACAAATCAATTGTAGTAGTTGTTCAGGCTCTGGTCTTATCACTGTCTGGTAATATGGTCAAGTGCAGCAAATAAATACCTAGCAAAGCTGTAGCTGGTAAAGCTGCACATGTGCGTCAATCTAATTAACATGATAAACAATTCTCCATCAAAATCTACCAGTTTAAGTTAGAGATATCTGTCTTTTGCATGGGGTACGTCTCAATCCACCACATCCGCCTATGTTGGCCTTCTGCATCTGCGGTGGAAAGTGGCAGAGCTACAGCGCTGTTTGTCAGACCAGGAGACATCCCAAAAACCAGTATCCTCACGGAAATTCAAACGGTTTGGCCAACCTAAGGAAAGATGAGACTCTCACGACGGTGTTGAATGAAAGTATGGAGGTATGCAGGTACAGTACCTTCAGAAAGTTTTCAAGCCCCTTGACTTATTCCACATTTTGTTGTGTTACAGGCCTGAATTCAAAATGGATTAAATATTTTTTTTTCTCATCCATCTATACACAATACCCCATAATGACAAAGTGAAAACATGTCTAAAAATATATATATATATCTCATTTACATAAGTATACACGCCCCTGAGTCAATACTTTGTAGAAGCACCTTTGGGGGTGATTACAGCTTGGAGTCGTCTTGGGTATGTCTGTATCAGCTTTGCACATCTGGATTTAGGGATTTCCCCCATCCCTCCTTGCAGATTTTCTCAAACTATGTTAAGTTAGATGGAGTGGCGGTGAACAGCAATCTTCAAGTCTTTACACAGATTTTCGAATGGGATTCAAGTCTAGGCTTAGGTTGGGCCACTCAAGGACTTTCACATTCTTGTTCTGAAGCCATTTCAGCGTTGCTTGGCTACATGCTTGGGGTCATTGTCCTGTTGGAATGTAAATCTTCACCTCAGTCTAAGGTCGTTTTCACACTTTACCATAGAGGGTGGTGTGCTGGTGGAGTGCTGCAGAGATGGTTGTCCTTCTGGAAGGTTCTCCCATCTCCACAGAAGAATTCTAGAGCTCTGTCAGAATGACCATCGGCCTTTCTCCCCTGATTGCTCAGTTTGGCTGGGCGGTCAGCTCATGAAAGACTCTTGGTGTTTCCAAACTTCTTCCATTTAAGAATGATGGAGGCCACTGTGTTCTAGGGGCTCTTCAATGCTTCAGAAATGTTTTTGAATTGAGGCTTTAACACAAAAAATGTTTAATAAAATGTTTAATAAGTCAAGGGGTATGAATACTTTCTGAAGGCACGCACAGTTTTATAAAGAGCCTTGGAACTCCCTTCTATCTCCAATTACTCAAGTAAACAGCAAAATGACCTTTAAAAACACAGATTAAACAGCAACTCATGGAACTGCGGCAACAGTGAGGGGAAACACCTTTTTATTTGTAGTTTATTGTTTATATAAAAAATGTTGTTGTGTTATTTATTTTACCCTAATCTCATGATATCCAATTAGTAGTTACAGTCTTGTCCCATCACTGCAACTCCCCTACGGACTCGGGAGAGGCAAAGGTCAAGAGCCATGTGTCCTCTGAAGCATGACCTTGCCAAGCCACACTGCTCGCTCATCCCGGAAGTCAGCCACACCAATGTGTTGGAGGAACAACTTTCAGCTGGCAACCGAGTCAGCTTGCAGGCACCCAGCCCACCACAAGGAGTTGTGTGAGCGCGATGAAATCCCAGCCCGCCAAACCCTCCCCTAACCCAGATGAAGCTGGGCCAATTGTGCGCCACCTCCAGGTCAAGGCTGGCTATGACACAGCCTGGGATCGAACCAGGGTCTGTAGTGACGCCTCAAACACTGTGATGCAGTGCGTTAGACCTCTGCCCCACTCGGGAGGCCGTTCTTTTTAAGTTGTATTGTTTGTATCTTTTTGTTGTTGTATTGTTTGTATATCGTTCTATAAAAAAATGTGTGTGACTGTTCTTCTCTGTCAGTGAATCAGTGTTTTGTTACTTGTCATGTTTTGTGTTTCTTGTGGACCCCCAGGAAGAGTAGCTGTGGGGATCGAAATAAACAAATGGAGCCCTGTCATCTAAACCAGGCCTACTAGCTTTCTAAGGCCTTGACTTCTTCACAATAACCTCTGTGTTTGTATTGTCCTCCTATAGCATGAAGAGCCAGTGGTCCCAGCTTCATCCTGGTTGTTCACCGTCAGTGACCCACCACTGTCCCCCATTGAGGAGATCCCTCCTGGGGAGAGGGAGGAACTGTACCCCATCATCCACATCGTGCGGCTCCAGGGTGGGGCTAGGGCCGGGGGAGGAGAGGGGACAGGAGAAAGGACAGCAGTACCTCTGGAGAATATCGGATACAAACCCCAGATTACAATCACAGCTCCACGAGACAAGACGGAGAAGAAGGAATACAGGGGACACATTCCCAGCTGTGAGAGAACAGACAGTTGCCCTGAGGAGTCTGGAGGACTGCTAGGAGGCTGGCTGTGTGATGTAACAGTAGATTTCTCTGGCATTTCTCCAGGACTGGATCTGAGCTCAATGGGGCGGAACACCTCCCCAAGCCTTCCTAAGATAACAAGCCTCTTCTCTGGGGACATGTGGCTGGATGAGAAGGGGTTGGAGGTGGGCCTTGGTTCTCTGGACTCAGCACAGGGACAGAACGTGGCTCTGGAGGACCCAGTCGGCTGTCTGGCTAAGACACTGACCACCGGTTACTTCCCCCAGGCTGCTGACCTCAACACCACTACCTACAACCACTGACAAAGACATCTTTAAAGCATTATCTTCTCCATCCTTCAGTGATGAGAGGAAAGGCATTTTTCTGACCAACTGAACAAGAGTTCCAATGAATGGACTTTTATACCATTCTAGCTAAATTTACAGTCATACTAGTGTTTGAGAATGATGAACGGACTGAAAGGACACATACCTCAATTACATAATATACTATAACAGTGGATTTATAACAATTTCTGCTCGCTGCTATATAAAGATTATGGTTCACTATAAAGAGTCTTTCAGATGATAAATGTGTGCGAACCCATTACACCCCTTTGTTTATCTGATTATGCAGGTTTTACCCACTAGCCAAGCTTCTGGGAGAGCATGATGGTTCTCTTTTGATTTGTTGATAAATGTTTCCCTGTCAATCCCTGTTTGTCTATTGATGTATACTGTACCACACAATGGGTTTCGTGCCCAAAGAAGACAGCTGTTGAGGACATGTCAAGTTTACAACATAGTTATATTCTGCATCTTAGAAGTGAGGGATACAGTATTTGCACGCCGCTGTGTAACATGGTATAATAGTAATGGTATAGTAATGCAGGGTAAACTGACCCTAGATCTGTGCCAGGGCTGTGTTCTCCTCATAGAGCCACCTGCTGTACCAGGCAGTTATAGTGACTTCCTGAAACAGACTTCTCACTTCCTCCCTGAGAGCTCATAAAACTGAGGGTGCATCTCAATAGTTTACGATGCCTCCTCTCACCCCCTTGTCTCCTTGTATCTTCAGCTCCTTTCCTTCATTTGCTCTTGTCAAAAATGTCTGGACTAATGAAATCAAATTTCCCAGGAGGCCGCCGCAATATTGCTTTCATTTGTCCTGTGTTTTAAAATCAGTGCAGATGAAGAACAGGAGAGGTTTAGAGAAGATATTAGACATCCAGTCTTGTGAGTGGAGAACATCTGTAAAAAGTGTTAATCTCCAAATTCAGTGTGAGAGGGGCATCCCCTACAACTGGCAAATATCACTCACCTGGTATGTCACTATGGTTGCATTTAGAGAGGCAGACCAATTCTGATATTTTTTCTCCAAAATGGTCTTTTGACCAATCACATCAGCTCTGAAAAATAACTAATGTGGAAATATGTGATGTGATTGGTAAAAAAAAAAATGGTGTGAAAAAATGATCAGAATTGGGTTGCCTTTGTGCACACAGCCATTTTAGGATTGGGCTCAGATGTGTAGGCTACTTGTCGTGCTCTGTTGAACCCGCAGAGGACATAGCAGAGGAACTGAGATGAGGGTTGGTCTTGTCAAATGTCAACTGACACGCATCTCAACCTAAACAGGCTCGCACGCTTTCAGCCAAACCACTGACACACACTGCACTGGGCTAAGTTGATATTCAGAAATGCAGAGGAAAAATATCAAATGAGTGTAAGTAAAAACATAGGGAGCCCGTTGTGTATAATTAACGAATGCTGTTTGGAAGGGAATTATCAACTGTATGATGTCGGAGCTGGGTGAGTGGTGCTTTCTGTTTGTATACAGCCTATGTTCACATGGTCTGTTTGACTCAATTACTGCAGTTGATTATTGTAGTACAGGATCAACCATTTGAGTTATCAGAATAATCTCAATCAATAATCTGTTATGGTGTCATAGTGAACATTGAGCAATGTTCGACATGCATGGGAAGATGTGTAGTCATTTCCTTTTTCTTTTCTTCAAAAAATAAATAAATATTGTTGTCAAAAAGATGGCGTATTTAATAAATAAGAAATACAGTGACATTCTCGTGGGGATACATTAAATGACTTGTATATTGTGCATGTTTATTTCGGTAGTGATACTGAAAGACCCCATGGACCTTCAGCTATGAGACACAAATGGAATGTAGCTCACCACTGGTAGTGAACAACCCAGAGGTCCAATGGCCTATTCACCCCACGGTTGGTGGTCTATCCTCATTGGCATCACTTTGCTGTGTGCCATAGGGTCTAGCAGAGGTAAGTGGTCTATTCACCAATCATGTAGGCTACCTACGTAATAAGAGTTATGTCAAGAACACTTGATATTCTTCCTTAGTGATACTTCAAAGCATTTGTCCAAGATAGATTCATAACATGTCCAAGACATTCTCCCTGTCCACAGACTGTGTACTCTGCAAGTCTGCGTTTGCCTTGAACTGTTCTCATATGCTGTAGGATTATGCTCGATATTTTAATAAACACCCTCTGAATATGTCTTTAATAGTATGAGTTGATTTCCTCTTGCTGTCTCATTTCTCTGTGTGCCAATAGTCACCAAACCTCAGTACAGACTGTATTGAGCGCAGGCTTTTATTCCAGCCCAGCACAAACACACCTGATTCTACAAATATATAATATATATGGTGTGTTATTGCAGGGCTAGAACAAAAGCCTGCACACCCTGTAGCTTACCAGAACCAGTGCTGGAGACCCTTGTTCTGTTGTGTTTTCTGTTCCGCTTCTATGACTATGCTGCTAAAGCAAGTATTTTTAACTTCCAGTTTACTCCTCTGTCATTCCCCAGTGAGATAGCAAGAGTTTTCTTTGTCGTTTTGTTGTGCCTCCAGCTGATAAGCCATGTACTGCATCATCCAGCATTGGGGACCTGGTCCTTCTGGGCTCCAGCTTCCAGGTGTTCTGTACCTATCAGGCCAGCTGCAGAGCTTCCAAATCAATGCACATCGACAAGAAGAAAACACAGAAAATACAGCCCTACAACTCTACAACTATATTCCTCAATGTGACAAACATAAGTAAAAACACAACGTACACCTGCCTGTGTGAAGGAGAACCTGAGCCTTGTGGACTCGATATTGATACTGGATGTAAGTATGGAACAGTATATACTCTGCAATATAGCACTCCGCAATACCAGAGCACTCTGCAATACAAAACAAGGTGTCAACAGTGACCAGAATAACTATAGGGCTGGGGGTGTGAAACCAAACTGAATGGGACAGATGGAGAAAAACAACTTGTGCCTTTTGACACTCATGAAGGAGAACACCGCTCCCTGAATTAGCCAGTCAGATATGCAGTGTGACATCTTTTCATCAAGTAGTCTTTAAGTACAACATGTGGTGGAGGAGTTGCATTATAAAGTCTGCTCTATACCTCTTGGACCATCTAGTCTGACTACTAACTAGTTCAACCCATGTCAGTGTCAGCACTTCTAACAGTTGTGTCGGAGGTGCAAGTTTAAATGATACACATTTAACTCATGTCAGTGGTCTTTAAAGGAACAATACCATCACATGCTGGTTACTGGTCCAAAGCACAATGAGAAAAACACTTTGTACCAGACCACGTCCATTTGTGTTGTTGATGTATTGTCATGGTTACCTTGCAGACACACCTGACCTGCCAGAAAATGTAACCTGTGTCCAGAAAGGTCCAGTTGGAGAGGTGATGTGTACATGGAGGAGAGGAAGGGAAACTCACCTGACAACCACTTCAGAGCTCTGGTGAGTTTGGAAGAGAAAGAGAAAGGGACAGACAGTACTATGGCATGCGCCATATCATAGCTTTAATAAGGAGCTGAGGAATCGCAGGGTTGGTTGTCTCTCTCACATGTTGGAGCAGAGCAGCCTTGGTGGTCAAGCATACTTCTGCTACCAACAACCCAATATGGTTTCTATGGCAAGACAATGACACGTTTAAGTAAAAACAGACTTGTCACTGTTATGTTTTGCTCAGTATAGTTTTTTCACCATACAGACTCAAATACGGAGAATGAAAGAAAAAGAGAAAAGAAGAAAAGGAAAATGCATGAGATAGAAAAGCCAGTTGGTATGGATGAGGTGTACTGTATAGTAAGTTGTGGATGACTTGAGATAGAAAAGCCAGTTGGTATGGATGAGGTGTACTGTATAGTAAGTTGTGGATGACTTGTATGTGTTTCATGTGTTTCAGGGTGAGAGCTGTGTTTGGTAACAGCACATCAGGATCTGTATCCTACCCTGGTTCTGGTTCCAGGTCTGATCCTGGTCTAGTCTCAGCTAATTTCCCTGTGTCTGGTTCTGCCCAGACTGAATACTCCGTATGGGCCAGCTCCTCCAACAAGCTGGGCTCTGCTGTGTCCACCACCCTCAACTTCACACTCGACCACATTGGTATGGCAGCTGCAAAAAACTAAAAAGAATATAACACTGATTATGCAATTTTGATCATTCTGCACCTATATGAGGAAATATGCACCTACAGTTGAAGTCGGAAGTTTACATACACCTTAGCCAAATACATTTAACCTAAGTTTTTCTCAATTCCTGACATTTAATCCTTGCAAAAAATTCCCTGTCTTAGGTCAGTTAGGATCACCACTTTATTTTAAGAATGTGAAATGTCAGAATAATAGTAGAGAGAATTATTTATTTCAGCTTTTGTTTCTTTCATCACATTCCCAGTGGGTAAGAAGTTTTCATACACTCAATTAGCATTTGGTAGCATTGCCTTTAAATTGCTTAACTTGGGTCAAACATTTCGGGCAGCCTTCCACAAGCTTACCAAAATAAGTTGGGTGAATTTTGGTCCATTCCTACTGACAGAGCTGGTGTAACTGAGTCAGGTTTGTAGGCCTCCTTGCTCGCACACACTTGTTCAGTTCTGCCCACAAATCTTCTATGGGATTGAGGTCAGGGCTTTGTGATCGCCACTCCAATACCTTGACTTTGTTGTCCTTAAGCCATTTTTCCACAACTTTGGAAGTTTGCTTGGGGTCATTGTCCATTTGGAAGACCCATTTGCGACCAAGCTTTAACTTCCTGACTGATGTCTTGAGATGTTGCTTCAATATATCCACATAATTTTTTCTCCTCATGATGCCATCTATTTTGTGAAGTGAACCAGTCCCTCCTGCAGCAAAGCACTCCCACAACATGATGCTGCCACCCCCGTGCTTTATGGTTGGGATGGTGTTCTTCAGCTTGCAAGCCTCCCCCTTTTTCCTCCAAACATAACGATGGTCATCATGGCCAAACAATTCTATTTTTGTTTCATCAAACCAGAGGACATTTCTCCAAAAAATATGATCTTTGTCCCCATGTGCAGTTGCAAACCGTAGTCTGGCTATTTTATGGCGGTTTTGTAGTAGTGTCTTCTTCCTTGCTGAGTGGCCTTTCAGGTTATGTCTATATAGGACTCGTTTTACTGTGGATATAGATACTTTTGTACTTGTTTCCTCCAGTATCTTCACAAGGTCCTTTGCTGTTGTTCTGGGATTGATTTGCACTTTTCGCACCATAGTACGTTCATCTCTATGAGAAAGAACGCATCTCCTTCCTGAGCGGTATGACGGCTGTGTGGTCCCATGGTGTTTATAGTTGCGTACTATTGTTTGTACAGATGAACGTGGTACCTTCAAGCATTGCTCCCAAGGATGAACCAGACCTATGGAGGTCTACAATTGTTGGCTGATTTCTTTTGATTTTCCCATGATGACAAGCAAAGAGGCACTGAGTTTGAAGGTAGGCCTTGAAATACATCTACAGGTACCCCTCCAATTGACTCAAATGATGTCAATTAGCCTATCAGAAGCTTCTAAAGCCATGACAACTTCTGACCCACTGGAATTGCGATACAGTGAATTTTAAGTGAAATAATCTGTCTGTAAACAATTGTTGGAAAAATTACTTGTGTCATGCACAAAGTAGATGTCCTAACCGACTTGATAAAACTACAATTTGTTAACAAGAAATGTGTGGAATGCTTGAAAAACTAGTTTTAATGACTCCAACCTAAGTGTATGTAAACTTCCGACTTCAACTGTATCTATGCATTTAGCAATCATTGCTTTATTTTATTTATTTTTTTGCATCCCATTACACTTAATATACAGAAGACTGAAACCAAACAGAACCGTTCGACATACAAACACTGAAGAATGTTTATTAATTATGAAAAATATGAATAACATTCCACCACGAGGCCACTAGAGGGCGCTTTGGTCATTTGACTACTAGGCTATGTTATCCACCTAACGTTTGTTTTAGAAATGACCAGTGTAGCAGTTATGATGCATTCTAGATAAGTACTAGATGTTCGTCAGGTTTGGGTGAGTAATATCACTGGTGATATATCACTGGTGCTCTCTGCACTCTAACCACAAGCATCCACTACTGTACTCTCTCAGTCTGTACTAACTGTCCTATGTGTATCCCTGTCCATTTTGACTGCTCTCTCTCTCTCTCTCTCTCTCTCTCTCTCTCTCTCTCTCTCTGTCTCTTTCTTTCTCTCTCTCTATAGTGCAGCCCTTGCCCCCTGATGTGTCCCAGGTAGAGTGCTGGTCGCTGGGCTGTAATGTCAGGGTGGAGGAGGCTCAGGGAGCTCAGCTCCTGGAGGTCCAGCAGAGAACCGCCCAGGGACCAGGACCATGGATATTACACCCACACACCGTAAGAACCACTGTCACACAGTCACCCACGCACTGTAAACATCACCTGCCATAAAAGGAACTGACTGGGTATTGACCAGTATACACATACAATCCAATGCTGCTTTGCTAGATGTTGAGTTGCAGAAGCGTTGCAAGACACAACCTCACATGTAAGATTTGTGCTTAAATCACAAGACCTCTCGGCTGAGTCAGAAGCCGAGGCAGATTTGACTGGGGTTTGCAGATCCCCGCCTCCTGCTGTTCTGAGATGCTAGACTGCCAAAGCCAGTCAAGCATCTACATGTCTTCACTTTTTAGTAGTCCTCTCATGCCTTGTCTGCCTTGGCAGCCCCCCACATGCAAGTCTTATGATTGTGTAATGAATGTGTAATAATTGTTTAATAAATGTGTGATACATGTCTTATAAAAGTAATACTGTGTTCTGACTGCTGTGCCTCACAGGCAGGTTCAGTGTGGAACCAGTCCATTGTGTCTCTGCAGCCCTACACGAAGTATGAGTTCCAGGCCAGGGTCAGACTGAGCCATAGGAGAGGCATCTGGAGTGACTGGAGCCAACCCGCCTCTAACTGGACACAGGAGGAGGGTAAGTGCACTAATACTGCACTGTGTGGGTGATTTGTTGGTCCTGCAGATGGCCTTTATAGACAGGTTGGTTGTTTAGCAACAAAGCTGAATGTGCGCAACTATTGGGCAAAACAGACAGGGTTGGTTTAGATTGTTGACAACATGTGAACTATATTTCGTCTCCAGTGTTTATTGAAAGCATGAATAAAGTTTCACAACATGCACTTGTTGTCTAACAAAATACACTGAACAAAAATATAAATGCAACATGCAACAATTTCAACAATTTTACTGAGTTACAGTTCATAGAAGGAAATCAGTCAATTGAAATACATTTATTAGGACCTAATCTATGGATTTCACGACTGGGCAGGGGCACAGCAATGGGTGGACCTGGGAGGGCATAGGCCCACCTACTTTGGAGCCAGGCCCAGCCAATCAGAATGAGTTTTCCCCCACAAAAGGGCCTTATTACAGAAATAAATACTTCTCAGTTTCATCAGCTGTCCAAGTGGCTGGTCTCAGACAATCCCGCAGGGGAAGAAGCTGGATGTGGACGTCCTGGCATGGTTACACGTGGTCTGCGGTTGTGAGGCCGGTTGGACTTACTGCCAAAATCTCTAAAACGATTTTGGAGGTGGCTTATGGTAGTGAAATTAACATTCAATTATCTGGCAACAGCTCTGGTGGACATTCCTGCAGAAAGTCCAAACTTGAGACATCTGTGGCATTGTGCTGTGTGACAAAACTAAACATTTTGGAGTGGCCTTTTATTGTCCCCAGCACAAGGTGAACCTGTGTAATGCTCATGTTGTTTAATCAGCTTCTTGGTATGCCACACCTGTAAAGTGGATGGATTATCTTGGCAAAGGAGAAATGCTCACTAACAGGGATATAAACAAATTTGTGCAATTTATTTTTGAGCAGTAAGCTTTTTTGTGCATATGGAACATTTCTTGGATCTTTTATTTCAGCTCATGAAACATGGGACAAACATTTTACATGCTGTGTGTATATTTTTGTTCAGTGTACATCGTTACAGTTGCTGGCTAGATACATAGAGAATTTGAGCAATATTAGCATAGACGTGACAAGACATGGTATCCATGGTATCCAGAACAAGATAAAACTAACAAACGAGCCACTTAAGATTCCCCACATGGCAGTTTCTTGTCATTGTTGCTAGCTATACGGTCACCCAGAATCACAACAACACACATCCTTCTGTCCCACTGAAGTGTGCGGATCGTTTTCGTGACATTCTCAGCTAACCCATCTATAGCAGAACCAGGGATGTACAGTTACATACGCCTGGTAACTGGTGTTTTATCATACATCTCTATCAGTAACAGATTCAGTTGACATGTGTCACTTTATTAATGATGCCCTTTGGCATACTGTACTGGTTGGTTGTGACTAAGTTATTGTGCAGTTGTGTGCCACAGAGTATGATTTGTATTACGCTGAGTTGTATCACAGAGATGTTGTCAGATAAGCTTGTCCCTCTCCATACCTACACATACACCTACACTCACATAGAGCATTGTGAAAAGTGTATCTCAGGTTTAATCTTATCCCAGGCCAGCAGATTTCAGGTGTTTCTGGAAACACCTCATAACATCATCATACTGAGAGGAACAACAAAGTCTCCTCATGGTCAATACTAAGCAAGATCATATCGTATAATGATTGGTATCACACATTTAGAATTGACCTGTACTGGATAATTTATCATCTGACAAAATATGGTAACACTTCCTTCATTCAGTGAAATTACTTCATTAATTTACAGTGAAAAACACTGTTCTTCATTTCATGTGTTGTTTTAACAACCAGTACTTATGTAGAAGTAGAAGATGAGAAAAGGATGTCCCTCGGGAGTATTGAGACAGTCTTTGAGAGTGTCTTTGAGAGTGTCTCTGCACCTCTGAGCACTATCAACCACACCATCACCCTGTAGGAGAGATAGTCACAGTGTGGTAGCCTCACTATAACCTCACCTCCCTTCTCTGTCATCACTCATCTGCTCTGTAAGCCACATGGCCCACTGCTGTGCGTATTTGTGTTGGTGTGTGTGTGTGTGTGTGTGTGCGCGCCGCAACCAAAATTCCCCCTCTCTCACTTCCTGATCATCAAGGGAGGAGTTTATTTTTCATTGAAGAAAAAGTAAGATATGGAACGATATGGAAAAACATTGAACAACGACACACATTTTGAAACTTAACAAGATTAGGCATGACAGGTCAACATGTATCATATAGGACGGCGAAACATAAAACTCTGAACTCCCCATTTTGTAATTATGAGGATGAGCAGCTACCTACTAATCTTGATGACATTATTCCGGTGAAATACATGAGTGATACATGAGAGAAATACATGAGACATTGTTTGCTTTTTGGAGGTGGACACCTCGTTTTTGCCATAATTTCTGGGAGATGCCATCACCTCTTTTAGAATACCAAGAATTTGACTTAACCCAGATAAGCACCTCATGCCAGAGAAGCCTTTTAATGGCACATCTTAATTCTAATTGATGATGCTGTGTTTGTCCTGTCTGCTGACTTACAGGATGCAGATCACATCAGTCTGGAGATATATGTCACTTTGGGTGGCAGGGTATTATTTGACGCAAAAACGTAAAAAAAATAATTGTTTCCAGGAAATATTAGTCATGTCTGAGACACATCCTTGTTCTTAGGAAAACACAATGAAGGTTGTCAGATGGTTATCAAAACACAAAATAGGCTGAAGGCTGATGGCTGATGGCTGATGGCTGATGGCTATCACAATGACCTTGTACATACAAGCTATGTACTTAATGGATAGAATAGGACTTTATTGATTGGGAGAACACGGGGTCAGCCACAGCTAACTGTTACAATGAATAAACAGTTTGTATCCTGCGCTCTTTTACAGCACCTGCCAAGGCTCTGGATGTGTGGTACACAACCTCCAACTCTCCCAACAACTCCATCACTTTGTACTGGAAGGTGAGCATTCAAAGAGATGTCTTAATATTGTCAGACTCTCTCTCTCTCCCACATGGGAAAAAATACTTTAGTATGCTGTAGTATTCACGGTGGTGTTTTTGTGGACATGACTGTTCTGTAGTATTTAGGATGGGACATGGATACCGGTACTCCAATGCTCCAATGCAGTTTTCAAAGCACTACTGATCCAATACAATGTACCGATGCTCATTACAAAGTATCATTATCGCTTGATCAATGACGCCCGAAGCTTCGTTTGATCACATGGTTTCGCAAACCGTGGTTTGCAAAATGAGAGATCCCACAGATTACGTGACGGTGCTTTCTTCGATTCCAAGTTGCTTTCAAACCCCAACCTCTACTGTGTCACCTGAATGGTAAATAAGCAGGTAGAGTCGGGGACCATAAAACAATGAATGGGGTCGAGTCCTGGTGAAGGCTCATTATTTAGAAAATTGTTTTTATACGACACCACACTCTACACATTATTGTTCAAACAATTTGTTTGATTTAGTATGGTATAAGCGTATGCCTTAAGCATCCTAAATAATGCGATCATTTCAGTTTTTGACAGCAACTTGTAATGGTAAATTATGGCTAGTAGGCTATTAACACCCGCAATGAAAATCTGTGTCAATGAGATTTTATGAATATTGTGGGAAAAACTTCCATATGGACACCCTCGTTGCTTTATATTGCTAATCAACAAATGTCACTAATGTGCATCGTGTTAAAAGTTCTATGTAATGAATTGGTGAAAGCCCCAAATGCTTCAGAAAGCCTTGGTTTCCCATCACTAGTATTTACTGTTGTGTTTTTTGTTGTTGTACATATACACTGAGTGTACAAAACATTATGAACACTCGCTCTTTCCATGACATAGACTGACCGGGTGAATCCATGTGAAAGCTATGATCCCTTATTGATGCCACCTGTTAGATCCACTTCAATCAGTGTAGCTGAAGGGGAGGAGACTGGTTAATTAAGGATTTTTAAGGCTTGAGACAATTGAGACATGGATTGTGTATGTGTGCTATTCAGAATGTTGAATGGGCGAGAAGACAAAAGATTTAAGTGCTTTTCAACAAAGTAGTGTCAGGTGCACCGGTTTGTGTTGAGAACTGCAACCCTGCTGAGTTTTTCACGCTCAACAGTTTCCCATGTGTATCAAGAATAGTCCATCGCCAAAAGGACATCCAGCCAACTTGACACAATTTTGGGAAGCATTGGAGTCAACATGGGCCAGCATCCCTGTGGAACGCTTTTGACACCTTGTAGAGTCCATATCCCGACGAATTGAGGCTGTTTCTGAGGGCAAAAGGCGGGGGGATGCAACTCAATATTAGGAAGGTGTTCTTAATGTTTTGTACACTCAGTGTATATGTTGTTTGTCATAAAATATGGTGTCTCTAGTTCTACCTGAGTAATTAGGAAAAAAAGTGTTACTTTCTTCCTGTTTCTGTCCTAAACTGTAGCCTTTTTTCATGTGGGTGTGTAAAATTTTCTTAGCCGCATTAGGTAAAGGGCAAACTCAGACCACTTCTGAGAGGTGACATTCTCCCCCCCCCTAACCTCACCCCATAGGTGTGAGAGGCTCCCTCCCCAATGATGTGTGAGACTGAAACCTGGGCCAGACACGTGACAGTTTCAGTTTACAAGAAACAGAAAAGACGAGCAGTTTAAAAGAAATGATAGATCCCTTACACACCTCTCATCTCCCAGCAGAGATGCTGCAGGGATAGCATGCCTTCTTAGCTGCTCCTGGGCAATACAATAAAGTTGAATTAAATGTTAAGCTAACACAAGGGTAGGGGCATGTTGATATAGAAACAGTCAGACTCTAGGGGAGAATCTCAATTGCATACTCGTTCTCGAAACCCATTGAATGAGAAAGCCAGAGGTCTCACTCCTTTGACCTTCTCCTCCAATGGATTTTGAGAAGGAGTAAGGAGACACGAGGAGTATGCAATTGAGATTCTCCCTTGCTTTAGGATTCTATGCTGGGAAACAGAAGTGGGATGAAAACACTGATAGCCAATCCTATCACTGCATCATTTGTGATTGTTGCCCATGGAGTGGGCCTGTGTTTTATATGTGGTTCTGAATCTGATTGCAGAGGCTGAGTCACACAGAGGCCAGAGGGGAGATCAGGGGTTACAAGGTGATAGTTCACGACACCCTGGCAGGGAAATCTGAGCGCAACACCTCCATTAATCATATTTCAGGCCTGCCCTGCTCTCGCTGTGATGTCACTGTCTACGCCCTGAACTCCAGAGGTTCCTCACCCCCTGCCCGTGTCACCATTCCCCTCAGAGCAGGTAAGGCATCTCCATTTCCTCCCCGTTTTCCCCCCTTTTCCTCCATCTTCCTATTCAAGATTCAGACTCTTCAGAAAAGTGAAAACTATAAATGCAAGAATTTGTTCCACTTCTTGGCTTCTTTAAGTTAAAAGACAATTAACATTTAAAAACCACATATACATAAATGTAACATCCAATTGACCGTAGTTGACAGGGAAGGGTGACTGCTCTACTGACAGTGTCATACACTCCTCTCCCTTCACAGCCCAGCCCCCTCAGAATGTGATGTGTAGAAATCACAGTAACCACAGCGTCACCATCTCCTGGCGGAGGCCTGTAACTGCAGGAGCAGCCAGTGGGACAGGGGATGGGGCAGTAAGTGGCTACCTGCTGGAATGGTTCCCTGTTGGCAGACAGGTGGAGAAGCTCGGGTGGAAGAGACTGGGTCCTAATGAAACCCATACTGTCATTAGTGGTACGTGTAGCGGATGGATGGCCAGCTTAGCATTGCATTAGATCTTATTGGATCCCTGAGTGATGACACAGCCAGTTGATCCCTCCTCTTGATCTCATTCCCTCTCTCTCTCGATCTCCCCCCTCCCACTGTCTCTCTTGTGTGTAGATAACATTAAGCCGTTTGAGTGCTATGAGGGAGCAGTTTATGCTCTGTATGAGCAAGCAGTGGGCAGGGCCCAGTTTGAAGACTTCTACACCTTGGAATTAGGTAAGGAAACAGGAGATCACCATTTTTCCGAAGGTTTCACATCAATGGAACAGTGCCCGAGTTCGATTCCTATTTGTGGTGTGACTGTGTCCTGTAGTACCTTCCGCGGGTCCGTCTGTCCATCAGCCGGTGGTGGAGGGGGACAAAGTGACCGTTTCCTGGTCAGAGGTCCCTCAGGAACACAGGCGGGGCTGTGTCATCAACTACACCATCTATGTGAAAAACTCAGAGGGAAAAGACGTTGGAAACTACGGTATGGAGAAGAACTATCAAACACAAAGTGCATTGTGTGTGTGTGTGTGTGTGTGTGTGTGTGTATACTGTGTTCATGACCTGTGGTTTTGTTCTAGTCTGCAGAGCATCAGAGAGGTCCTTCACCATCAGGGACCTTCCCCCTGAGTACTACCGTCTATGGATGACCGCATCGACTGCCTCAGGACAGGGCCCCAGAGCCGGACACTCCTTCATCATCAAACCTCAAAGTGAGTATAACGAGAGAAAGAGTGAAAATAATCTGTTTCTCAGAATAATCTAGCTGAAGCACTCTCAGTACTATCATTCCAGTTATGTGAAGTGTTACAATAAATACAGAATGCTTATGTTTATTATACTATATAATGTTTACACTGTGTGCTTATTACAGTGCCTTGCGAAAGTATTCGGCCCCCTTGAACTTTGCGACCTTTTGCCACATTTCAGGCTTCAAACATAAAGATATAAAACTGTATTTTTTTGTGAAGAATCAACAACAAGTGGGACACAATCATGAAGTGGAACGACATTTATTGGATATTTCAAACTTTTTTAACAAATCAAAAACTGAAAAATTGGGCGTGCAAAATTATTCAGCCCCCTTAAGTTAATACTTTGTAGCGCCACCTTTTGCTGCGATTACAGCTGTAAGTCGCTTGGGGTATGTCTCTATCAGTTTTGCACATCGAGAGACTGAAATTTTTTCCCATTCCTCCTTGCAAAACAGCTCGAGCTCAGTGAGGTTGGATGGAGAGCATTTGTAAACAGCAGTTTTCAGTTCTTTCCACAGATTCTCGATTGGATTCAGGTCTGGACTTTGACTTGGCCATTCTAACACCTGGATATGGTTATTTTTGAACCATTCCATTGTAGATTTTGCTTTATGTTTTGGATCATTGTCTTGTTGGAAGACAAATCTCCGTCCCAGTCTCAGGTCTTTTGCAGACTCCATCAGGTTTTCTTCCAGAATGGTCCTGTATTTGGCTCCATCCATCTTCCCATCAATTTTAACCATCGTCCCTGTCCCTGCTGAAGAAAAGCAGGCCCAAACCATGATGCTGCCACCACCATGTTTGACAGTGGGGATGGTGTGTTCAGCTGTGTTGCTTTTACGCCAAACATAACGTTTTGCATTGTTGCCAAAAAGTTCAATTTTGGTTTCATCTGACCAGAGCACCTTCTTCCACATGTTTGGTGTGTCTCCCAGGTGGCTTGTGGCAAGCTTTAAACAACACTTTTTATGGATATCTTTAAGAAATGGCTTTCTTCTTGCCACTCTTCCATAAAGGCTAGATTTGTGCAATATACGACTGATTGTTGTCCTATGGACAGAGTCTCCCACCTCAGCTGTAGATCTCTGCAGTTCATCCAGAGTGATCATGGGCCTCTTGGCTGCATCTCTGATCAGTCTTCTCCTTGTATGAGCTGAAAGTTTAGAGGGACGGCCAGGTCTTGGTAGATTTGCAGTGGTCTGATACTCCTTCCATTTCAATATTATCGCTTGCACAGTGCTCCTTGGGATGTTTAAAGCTTGGGAAATCTTTTTGTATCCAAATCCGGCTTTAAACTTCTTCACAACAGTATCTCGGACCTGTCTGGTGTGTTCCTTGTTCTTCATGATACTCTCTGCGCTTTTAACGGACCTCTGAGACTATCACAGGGCAGGTGCATTTATACGGAGACTTGATTACACACAGGTGGATTGTATTTATCATCATTAGTCATTTAGGTCAACATTGGATCATTCAGAGATCCTCACTGAACTTCTGGAGAGAGTTTGCTGCACTGAAAGTAAAGGGGCTGAATAATTTTGCACGCCCAATTTTTCAGTTTTTGATTTGTTAAAAAAGTTTGAAATATCCAATAAATGTCGTTCCACTGCATGATTGTGTCCCACTTGTTGTTGATTCTTCACAAAAAAATACAGTTTTATATCTTTATGTTTGAAGCCTGAAATGTGGCAAAAGGTCGCAAAGTTCAAGGGGGCCGAATACTTTCGCAAGGCACTGTATGTACCACTGTAGGTTTGCTTTCAGACAGCTGGATTTATACCATGGTCCTGGTAGGGATCACCTCCTTCCTGGTGTTCTTTGTCCTGCTGTGCCTGTACCAGGTCTCCTCGCTAAGACGACGGTAATACATTAGGAACAGGAACAGCCTCTAGTCCTAATGGGGAGTCACTAGACAGCAATACTCGAAGGAAATGGAAATATTGATTGACCGTGTTATTAACTGTGTGCTCTGTTCCTGACTCACTGTGGTTATTTTCCATGTTCTCTCCTCCTCAGAGTCTCAACACTCGTCCACTGCCTCATGCCAGATATCGTCCCTGATCCTGCCAACAGCAAATGGGCAAAGGAGTGTGCCAAAGAGAAGGTACGTTCACGCAGACGCCCGAGTGCACACATGCAAGCACGCACGCACACACACACAAACAAACACAGTCTGAATACTTCATTTGGATCCACAGTGATACATTCGTCTGACCCCTTCCTGTCTTCCCCCAGGGTGAGTTGACCCTACACCTCTACCTCAGTGAGTCTAGTGTCAGTGAAGAGGAGGAGCCAGACACTGTGGAGGTCCAGGAGCTGCCTGAGGGCAGTTGGAGCTCATGGAACCCAGCACAGCGCACTGACATCTCCGGAACTCCAGAGGGTGCTATTCACCCCTCCTTACACCTCCTCTTCATGCCCCAGCAGATCCCTGCGACAGACCCGTCAACAACAGCCTACTTCCAGAGCTCCTACCTCAAGAGCTTCTCCCAGGAGTCAGGCTCCTCAGGCCAGACACAGGATTCCCAGGGAACAGATATGACTGTAGACTACATCTCAACACACATCCTAGAGGGCAGAGAGGAGAAGGAAGAGGAAGGTCTGGATGTGATGGGATTCTTCTCCTGTCCTCAGAACCCCCTGAGTCCGTTCATGAACCCTTTGGTGTCTTTCGGAGGGAAGCTGACTCTGGATGCGGTCAGGATCGACTGCAGTGAGTTCTTAGACTGATGGGTTAGACTGATAGCCATATAAAATAACCCAAGGAGCAGGTTGTGTGAAGACCCTGTGTAATCTCAGTGTATCATGACTTTGATTCTCACTAACCAACAATCATTATAAACAGTTATATTGCATTACAGTACAATAGTACACTATCTATCAGAGATGGGAGACTACAGACCTCGGGGTCCATAGTGGTGTAACACTTTTTCACCATAGCAAACACTAATTGCATTCTAAACTGAAGATGACAATGAGTTGATTTTTGGGGTCAGGTGTTAGCTGGGGCAAAAGTGTGACATCAATCCGGCCCCCGAGGACTGGAGTTGCCCATCCTAGATCTATGTCTTGGATAACACAAAAGATCAATACAATACAACTCACCTGTCACATTTCCCCCAGTTTACAGGGACTGTAAGCAATGAGCTTTTCTGAAATAAACCATGGGAGTTATGTAAAGTGCACTATGAGTTCATATCTGGAAGTGTATTTATTATTTTCACAAAGAGATAGTACTGGAATATGCAGGGTCAGCCTTAGCATAGAGTCCTGGATCCTTGCAGAGAGTACAGGTGCTCTATAGTGTAAATGTAATATTGGGGATTCTTAAACCCTAGTGAAAGTTTAATACATTTAATATAGGGGATTATTGTGATGAGAAAAAAGGAGACTGGAGATGCTAGTGAGGTTAGACTTGTATTTGTTATTTGGGGTCTTTGAATCAGTTACATTTCGTTATCAACAAATCGGCCTGCATCTCAAATCGACAGTTAATCAGAGCAGCAAGAAGCAAAAAACACAACCAACCTGGGGTGAGCAAACAGGCATGTATTCTGAGAAGAATAACAGATAGATATTAGGATACAGATTACAGATGGATCAATGTATTTAGCTTTCAAACATAATTTACAATATTGTTTAACAGTGGTTTGTTATACACAAAAAAATATGTGAACCCTTTAGAATTAGCTGGATTTCTGCATAAAGTCACAGCAATAGACAAACACAGTCTGCTTAAACTAATAACACACAAACAATTATAATTTGGATGTTTTTATTGAACACACCGTGTAAACGTTCACAGTGCAGGTTGGAAAAATGATGTGAACCCTTGGATTTAATAACAGGTTGACCCTCCTTTGGCAGCAATAACTTCAACCAAACGTTTTCTGTAGTTGCAGATCAGACATGCACAACAGTGAAGAGGGATTTTTGACCATTCCTCTTTACAAAACTGTTTCAGTTTTACAATATTCTTGGGATGTCTGGAGTGAACCGCTCTCTTGAGGTCATGCCACAGCATCTCAATCGGGTTGAGGTCAGGACTGACTGGGCCACTCCAGAAGGCATATTTTTTTCTGTTCAAGCCAATCTGTTGTTGATTTACTTTTGTATTTTGGGTAGTTGTCCTGTTGCATCACCGAACTTCTGTTGAGCTTCAATTTGCCGACAGACTCATTCTACTGCAAAATGTCTTGATAAACTTGGGAATACATTTTTCCGTCGATGATAGCAAGCTGTCTAGGCCCTGAGACAGCATAGCAGTCCCAAACCATGATGCTCCCTCCACCATACTTTACAGTTGGGATGAGGTTTTGATGTTGGTGTGCTGTGCCTTTTTATCTCCACACATAGTGTTGTGTGTTCGTTCCTTCCAAACAACACAACTTTAGTTTAATCCGTCCACAGAATATTTTGCCAGTAGCGCTGTGGAATATCCAGGTGCTCTTTTGAAAACATCAGACGTGCAGAAATATTTTTTTTGGACAGCAGTGGCTTCTTCCATGGTGTCCTCCCATGAACACCATTCTTGTTTAGTGTTTTATGTATTTTAGACTCGTCAACAGAGATGTTAGCGTCTTCCAGAGATTTCTGTAAGTCTTTAGCTGACACTAGGATTCTTCTTAACCTCATTGAGCATTCTGCGCTGTGTACTTGCAGTCATCTTTGCAGGACGGCCGCTCTTATGGAGAGTAGCAATAGTGCTGAAATTTCTCAATTTATAGACAATTTGTCTTACTATGGACTGACTTTTAGAGATACTTTTGCAACCCTTTCCAGCTTCTGACATCTTTTGTTCGAGGCATGGTTCACATCAGACAATGCTTCTTGTGAATAGCAAACTCAAATTTTGTGAGTGTTTTTTATGGGGCAGGTCAGCTCAAATGAATATCTCCAATCTCGTCTCATTGACTCGACTCCAGGTTAGCTGACTCCTGACTCCAATTCGTTTTTGGAGAAGTCATTAGCCTAGGGGTTCACATACTTTTTCCAACCTACACTGTGAATTTTTAAATTATGTATTCAATATGGACGAGACAAATACAAAAATGTGTGTGTTCTTAGAGTAAGCACACTGTGTTTGTCTATTGTTGTGACTTTTTTATTTTTATGTTAAATTTGATGTTACATTTATGCAGAAATCCAGGTATTTCCAAAGGGTTCACCTACTTTTTCTTGCCACTATATATAAAATGGATGTATTCGTTAGCAACACACACAAGCATTCGCACCATCAAATTAAAATCAATTGTATCTTCAGTTCAAGATCTTTTGAAGACCTCATTATCCAATAATAATCTGCAGTAGCGAGTTTAGCGAGAGAATATAGCCTAATAATGAAATACACCAGAGTTAGGGAAGGTATATGGCTCTTTAGTTGATGTGAAAGTGGTTTAGGTGCATTGAAGTAAAAATCACTTAATTTATGAGTACATTTATACAGAGAAAAGAGTAGAATCAGAGATGAGAATATAATGAGAACCGCCAGAAACACTATATTATTGTTTCATATTTACAATGTGTTACAATCCGAGTGCCGAGTTCACTATGTACATTTACTGATGTGTGTGTGTGTATATATATATACAGTGGGGCAAAAAAGTATTTAGTCAGCCACCAATTGTGCAAGTTCTCCCACTTAAAAAGATGAGAGAGGCCTGTCATTTCTCATCATAGGGACACTTCAACTATGACAGACAAAATGAGAAAAATAAATCCAGAAAATCACATTGTAGGATTTTTTATGAATTTATTTGCAAATTATGGTGGAAAATAAGTATTTGGTCACCTACAAACAAGCAAGATTTCTGGCTCTCACAGACCCGTAACTTCTTCTTTAAGAGGCACCTCTGTCCTCCACTTGTTACCTGTATTAATGGCACCTGTTCGAACTTGTTATCAGTATAAAAGACACCTGTCCACAACCTCAAACAGTCACACTCCAAACTCCACTATGGCCAAGACCAAAGAGCTGTCAAAGGACACCAGAAACAAAATTGTAGACCTGCACGAGGCTGGAGCAATTATTAGGAAATGGAAGACATACAAGACCACTGATAATCTCCCTCGATCTGGGGCTCCACGCAAGATCTCACCAAGTGGGGTCAAAATGATCACAAGAACGGTGAGCAAAAATCCCAGAACCACACGGGGGGACCTAGTGAATGACCTGCAGAGAGCTAGGACCAAAGTAACAAAGCCTACCATCAGCAAGGGCATTGAAGATGAAACGTGACTGGGTCTTTCAGCATGACAATGATCCCAAAAACACCGCCCGGGCAACGAAGGAGTGGCTTCGTAAGAAGCATTTCAAGGTCCTGGAGTGACCTAGCCAGTCTCCAGATGTCAACCCCATAGAAAATCTTTGGAGGGAGTTGAAAGTCTGTGTTGCCCAGCAACAGCCCCAAAACATCACTGCTCTAGAGGAGATCTGCATCCAGGAATGGGCCAAAATACCAGCAACAGTGTGTGAAAACCTTGTGAAGACTTACAGAAAACGTTTGACCACTGTCATTGCCAACAAAGGGTATATAACAAAGTATTGAGATAAACTTTTGTTATTGACCAAATACTTATTTTCCACCATAATTTGCAAATAAATTCATAAAAAATCCTACAATGTGATTTTCTGGATTGTTTTTCTCATTTTGTCATAGGCCTCTCTCATCTTTTTAAGTGGGAGAACTTGCACAATTAGTGGCTGACTAAATACTTTTTTGCCCCACTGTATATATGTGTGTGTGTGTGTGTGTGTGTGTGTGATACCTGTTAGATATTGGGGGCTTCCTCTGATTGCTGTATAAGTGAGTTAGTTAGCATAATCGAGATGTAATGGGCGCATTAGCCCCTGCTAATACAGTGTTACAGATTCATGCTATCAACAGCCATCAATATAATCAAGCCGGAGGGGATGGCTGCTGTTTTATGGGCTACTGACCAATTGTGCTATTTTGTGGGGGGGTTTCTATTTTTTTTGTAACTTATTTTGCACCTAATGTTTCTGCTACCATCTCTTACGACCGAAAAGAGCTTCTGGACATCAGAACAGCCATTACTCACCTCGAACGGGACGAAGATCTTTTCTTTAATGAGTCTGAAGTGAAGGATTTACTGCTTATGGTAGATAAATTACAATATTATGTTATAATACTGTTTATGCATTGAATAGCTATGATGAATCATCTATTTCATTGAATCATCTATTTCTGTGGGACTGAGTTGGGCCTCTGGGGCTTGAGCTGATAATTTACCTACAACTGGCATTCCATAGATAAGATGTGGTGGGTGTAACCGAGATAGAGAGAGCCTGGAGGAGTAGAACAAAACACCTTATTGTTCCTAATCATCCTGTAATTTGGATTTAAACAACACCAAGTGCAGATAACCACCAAATGAACCCAAAGTGGCTTGTGATGCCCCCCAATCTGCATGGGAGGGGTGGAACCAGCCATGACTAAGCATTCTTAGTGTGAGCTATATAAGAACCAGGATTCCTCTGTAAAGGTTAAGCTCTCGGAAACGCACTCAAGAGTGTGGGGTCGACAGTTTCATTATTGCTATAATTAATCGATATGAAATAAAGATGATTATTTGAATAATTGTCCAAGTCTCTCTCAGTATACATTAATTTCCAAGACATGCTGCTCCCGGACCAGGCCCACATCCCCGTCATTCGCATGAAGAGGAAACGGAGATACAGAGACCGCAGATCCGAGTGCCTTGTGAGAATTTGTTTGCAAGTGCGTAACCCGCCTCTACCATCCTTCCTATTGGCCAACTTGCAATCACTGGAGAATGAACTGGATGAGCTCCAATCAAGACTATCCTACCATCGGGACATTAAAAACTGTAATGTCTTATGTTTCACTGAGTCGTGGCTGAATGACGACATGGATCTGGATTTTCTGTGCATCGGCAAGACAGAACAGCTACTTCCGGTAAGATGAGGGGTGGTGGTCTGTGTATATTTGTCAATAACAACTGGTACGCAATCTCTAATATAGAGAACCTCATGATAAGCTGTAGACCACACTATCTACCAATCAAGTATTTTCATAGCTGTCCATTTACCACCACAAACCGATACTGGCAATAAGACATCACTCAACCATCACTCAACTCTATAAGGCCATTAGCAAATAAGACAATGCTCATTCAGAAGCGGCTGGGACTTTAATGTAGGGAAACTTAAATCCATTTTACCTAATTTCTACCAGCGGGAAAAACAACTCTAGACCACCTTAATCTACACACAGAGATGCTTACAAAGCTCTCCCTTGCCCTCCATTTGGCAAATCTGACAATAATTATATTCTCCTGATTCCTGCTCACAAGCCAAAACTAAAGCAGGGAGTACAAGTGACTCGCTCAATACAGAAGTGGTAGGATAATGCGGATGCTAAGCTACGGGACTGTTTTGCTAGCACAAACTGGAATATGTTCCGGGATTCATCCAATGGCATTGAAGAGTATACCACATCAGTCACAGGCTTCATAAATAAGTGCATCGACGACTTCATCCCCACATTGACCGTATGTACACATCCCAACCAGAAGCCAAGGATTACATGCAACACCTGCACAGAGCTGAAGGTTAGAGCTGCAGCTTTCAAGGAGCCGGACGCTTATAAGCAATCCCACTATGCCCTCAGATGAAACATCAAACAGGCAAAGCGTCAATACAGGGCTAAGATTGAATCCTACTACACCGGCTCTGACACTCGTCGGATGTGGCAGGGCTTGCAAACGATTATGGACTACAAAGGGAAACCAGCCGTGAGCTGCCCAGTGACGGGAGCCTACCAAACAAGCAACATGTATTCTATGCTCACTTCGATGCAAGCAACACTGAAGCATGCATGAGAGCACTAGCTGTTCCAGATGACTGTGTAAACACGCTCATAAGGCCAACATTCATAAGGTCACAGGGCCATATGGATTGCCAGGATGTGTACTAAGAGCATGCCCTGACCAACTGGCAAGTGTCTTCACTGATATTTTCAACCTCTCCCTGACAGAGTCTGTAAAACCTGCATGTTTCAAGCAGACCACCATAATCCCTGTGCCCAAGAACGCCAAGGTAACCTGCCTAAACGATTACCACCCCGTAGCACTCACGTCTGTAGCCATAATGTGCTTTGAAAGGCTGATCATGGCTCACATTAACACCATTATACCAGAAACCCTAGACCCACTCCAATTTGCATACCACCCCAACAGATTCACAGATGACGCAATCTCAATTGCACTACACACTGCCCTTTCACACCTGGACTAAAGGAACGCCTATATGAGAATGCTGTTCATTGTCTACAGCTCAGTGTTCAACACCAAAGTGCCCTCAAAGCTCATCACTAAGCTAAGGACCCTGGGACTAAACACCTCCCTCTGCAACTGGATCCTGGACTTCCTGGCGGGCTGCCACACTGATCCTCAACACGGGGTCCCTCAGGGGTGTGTGCTTAGTCCCCTCCTGTACTCCCTGTTCATTCACAACTGCATGGCCAAGCACGACTACAACACCATCATTAAGTTTTTCTGACGACACAACGATGGTAGGCCTGATCACCGACAACGATGAGACAGTGTATAGGGAGGAGGTCAGAGACCTGGCAGTGTGGTGCCAGGACAACAACCTCTCCCTCAATGTGAGCAAGATGAAGGATTTGATCGTGGACTACAGGAAATGGAGGGTCGAGCACGCCCCCATTCACATCGACAGGGCTGTAGCGGAGCGGGTTGAAATACCAAGTTCCTTGGTGTCCACATCACCAACAAACTATCATGGTCCAAACACACCAAGACAGTTGTGAAGGGGACATGACAATGCCTATTCTCCCTCAGGTGACTGAAAAGATTTGGCATGGGTCCCCAGATCCTCAAAAAGTTCTACCGCTGAGGGGGAGCTGGTAAGCAGCAACATGTGAAGATGTGTTTTCTTGGTGCTTGTGTCCAGGGCGAACAATTTACTATTAATACTTCACCAACACCTCCCCTACCACGTTCATTTTGTAACATTTAATTAGGAATCAAACCCAACTCAGTAATTGGGCAATTTTTCCTGACATTTTTGACCTTTTCATCATAAAATGTCAGAATTACAGCCACGAGTCACAAACTTACTTCCAAGGATGAGGACCTAAAGGGAACGGTCACATTTTCGGCGTGAGAGAGGGACTCGAGACCGTAGGCGGATTGCAGCCTATCCTGTTCATAGCTAAACTGCTACTGGAAATTCTAGGCCTCGAATACGTCCCCACCCTTGACCGTGCTCATAGAAGCTTACAGTCCGCACCAAAGAATGGGGAGCCGCTCTGACCCATCATAGTCAAATTCCACTACTTTCAGGAGAAGGATATTCTCCTTAAGGCATCACGAGCGGCTCCCATCACACACAACGGCCAGAAGATTCTACTTTACCTGGACTACATGGCGGCAGTCATGAAGAAGAGGTCAGCCTTCAACGTGGTGAGGGGGCTCCTACATCGCTGTCTGGACACCAAGTTTGGCATTCTCTACCCAGTAGTGCTGAAGATCACTACTCCCAGAAGACATTCATGGACCCAACCAGGGCCAAAAAATACATTGTAGCACACCTACATCCACAGGAGGGCAGGTGACATACAACTAACAAGCCATTGTAGGCCCATGCCCCTGACACTACACTAGCCATGCTAACGCGACCAAGGACCAACTAGTGAACTCATGTACCTCCTTTTTTTATATAGTTTTTTATTATCCTTCAAATATGCAAATTTAGGTGGTTCCCTCCTGAATCCTTTCCCTTTGTGTCAACTTGATTATGTTCGGCCTGGATAGAGCTGAGGTTCGGTTTAACATGGTAGTATTTTGCTCTAGTCTAGGAGAGGTATTTTGTTGTTTTTAGCTGTTTTTTCTTTTCTTTATATTTTATACACTGACCTTTCAGCACGCTGGCCATGTGATTGTACTAACATTAATTTCTAATAGCTATGACAATGCCTAATTCATATACTCTAGGCCCCACTTGCTTTATCAGCTGGAACTTAAAAGGAATTAACCATGTGGTCAGTATGCTCATCTTAAGTCTTTAAGTCCAGACATAGTTTTTCTCCAAGAGACCCATCTCTTGTCCAGCGACCATGATAAACTAAAGAAGCTTACAGTCCGCACCAAAGGGGTCGACCAAACATTTCACTCCAACTTTGGTGCTAAAGGCCAGAGGGGCAGCCATCCTTATCAGAAAAGGCCCTGTTTGTCTCCTCCAAAGTCATTTCATATACTAATGGCAGATATATTATATTGATGGGGAACTTATTTAGCACACAGGTTGTTTTGGCTAACCTCTATGGTTCTGGCTAACCTCTATGGTTCTGGCTAACCTCTATGGTTCTAGCTAACCTCTATGATGCTACATTTTTCTCTGACCTCATTGCAACACTTCCGAACCTTAACTGTCATCACTTGATACTGGGCGGAAATTTAAATTGTGTATTACATCCAAGTCTAGACAGATCCCAAAAAGCCCAACAGTGTCATTTCAAAATCAGGTGCAGTAATCAACTCATTTCTGGAATCCTATAATTTTCCTGATCCATGGAGGAGGAGCAATCCCATTGCTAAACAGTACTCCTTTTTGTATCCAGTCCCACCACTCATACACTAGGGTTGACTTTTCCCTGCTGGACGATATAATTATTCCTTTTGTAACTAATAACCAATATCACAGCATCTTTATCTCAGACCATAGCCCTGTCCAGCTAGATATCCGCTTTCTTTTTTACAGATCAACTGCACCACTAATGTGTCTCATTCTACTGTGTTAGAGTCGTTAAAAGCATTTCTAAGGGGCCAAATTATTTCATACACAGCATATGACAACAACATTGCACTAAATGCTTTTCGGAGCCATCTCAACTCATTCTAGACATGGACAACAGATATGCCTCTTTACCGACTCCTAAACTCTACAAAGAGAGACTGCTACACCAATCGTAATTTGTTCATCTTTCCACTAAACAAATGGAGCAGCTTCTGTTTAAGTCGAGGCAGACATTTTATGAACACGGAGAGAAAGCTGGCAAATTGTTATCTCACCAGCTTTGACAATCCGCTGCTAGCAGCACCATACCTGAAATCTGTGTCGCAACTGATTTAATTTCTACTATTCACAAAGAAATCAGCAATCAATTTAAGCAATTCTACTCTGCTCTTTACTCATCAGAGGCTCTTCCTGACACATCTCATATGCATGGATTCCTAGACAATCTGGACATCCCCTGTCTCATTTCAGATGAACAAACTAACATGAATAACTCAATACGTGATGATGAAGCTACTCGGGCAATTCAGTCCATGCAGAGCGGTAAAGCTCCCGTGCCTGATGGCTTCCCTATTGATTTTTTTAAAGCATTCTTCTCTAAACTATCCCCTATCCTTAGCGCAATGTACAATGAAGTCCTTTCCAGTCAGAAACTGCCCCAGACACGTACCCAGGTGACTATTTTGGTTGTGCTTAAAAAGAACAAGAATCCTTAGGCCTAGACTGTGGCTCATCCCGCCCTATAAGCGTTTTGGTTGTGCTTAAAAAGAACAAGAATCCTTAGGCCTAGACTGTGGCTCATCCCGCCCTATAAGCGTTTTGTGCGGCGATTATCAAATTCTCACTAAGGCCCTTTAGAGACAGTTATGCCAAACTGGATTAAGGGAACACTAAGGCCCTTTAGAGACAGTTATGCCAAACTGGATTAAGGGAACACTAAGGCCCTTTAGAGACAGTTATGCCAAACTGGATTAAGGGAACACTAAGGCCCTTTAGAGACAGTTATGCCAAACTGGATTAAGGGAACACTAAGGCCCTTTAGAGACAGTTATGCCAAACTGGATTAAGGGAACACTAAGGCCCTTTAGAGACAGTTATGCCAAACTGGATTAAGGGAACACTAAGGCCCTTTAGAGACAGTTATGCCAAACTGGATTAAGGGAACACTAAGGCCCTTTAGAGACAGTTATGCCAAACTGGATTAAGGGAACACTAAGGCCCTTTAGAGACAGTTATGCCAAACTGGATTAAGGGAACACTAAGGCCCTTTAGAGACAGTTATGCCAAACTGGATTAAGGGAACACTAAGGGGCGAAATAACTCACAAGGTGTCTTTATGTGCAGACGATCTTCTTTTAAACATCTCTAACTCTGTGGAGACTATTCCCTATCTCTTGGACATGCTACAAGGTTTTGGGACATTCTCTGGTACAAGTTAAATCTAACAAAAAGTGTGCTCCTCCCCATTAATCAGTTAGCAGAAGGTATTGGATATAATTTAAGGCTTTGTTTAAACATAACTTCAAAACATTCCTGGAGTGCACTAAGCAGAATTTCATAAGGTGGTCGTCTCTTCCCATTTAATTAGCAGGTCACATTCATCCTGTTAAGATGACTGTACTACCTAGGTTTTTGTACTTATTCCAAATGATTCCTAGTTTTCGGGCAAAAACGAAGTTCAAACAACTGGACAGCTACATTTCCAACTTAATTTGGAATAAATCAAATCCACGAATGAGAAAGGTATATCTAGAGAGACCTAAGCCGGCAGATGGGCTGGGCCTTCCCATTTTTTACACTACTACTGGTCAGCAAATATATCTAAATGTGTTTATTGGGTTTCTACATTTTGAAGACGTGTGCGAGCAAGGAGGCCTACAAACCTGACTCAGTTACACCAACTCTGTCAGGAGGAATGGGCCAAAATTCACCCAACTTATTGTGGGAAGCTTGTGGAAGGCTACCCGAAACGTTTGACCCAAGTTAAACAATTTAAAGGCAATGCTACCAAATACTAATTAAATGTATGTAAACTTCTGACCCACTGGGAATGTGATGAAAAAAATAAAAGCTTAAATAAATCACTCTACTATTATTCTGACATTTCACATTCTTAAAATAAAGTGGTGATCCTAACTGACCTAAGACAGGGAATGTTTACTAGGATTAAATGTCAGGAATTGTGAAAAACTGAGTTTAAATGTATTTAGCTAAGGTGTATGTAAACGTCCTACTTCAACTGTATGTGACTCATTGTTAGTAGTAGTTGTGACTGTATTGCCATGGCACAGGCGGAAGTGGAGGAAATGTTTGCCCCCTAGTCCCCGGCAAGATGGCCATCTTTAAAGGGGGCTGGGCGATTATTATGATGGGAGGTCCAATAGCTCCTCCTCATCCCCTGTTTCCTGTCTTTCTAGATTTTTACTGTCCCACCCTAAATCCCCATTTAGATTTTACCTCCGAATGGGTGACCTTTTTTCCCCCATTTGAAGACTGCAACCCTTGGACAATTCTGATATGGCAGGTGTAACAGTGAGTTAGCAAGATATCTCTCTCTGTTTGATAGAGTCAGAAAGAGATTTGGCAGGGTTTTCATTGTGTACCAGAGTAATTCAACTTGAGATAGAATGAACTCCCTCTCCGTCTATGTCATACTGGGTGAGCTCCTATACATTTTAATTTCCTCATTGACTAATTAGAATTGTCTTAATTGTTCATATACATTTCCAGTGGTGTAAAGTACTTAAATAAAAATACTTTTGGGGTATCTGTACTTTACTATTTATTTTTTGACAACTTTTACTTTTACTTCACTACATTTCTAAAGAAAATAATGTACTTTTTACTCCATACTTTTCCCTGACACCCAAAAGTATTTTGAATGCTTTGCAGGACTGGAAAATGGTCCAAATCATGCACTTATCAAGAGAACACGTGGTCCCCAATCCCTACTGCTTCTGATCTGGCAAACTCACTAAACACAAATGCATCATTTGTAAATGATGTCTGAGTGATGGAGTCTGCCCCTGGCTATATGTAAATGTCTTAAACAAGAAAATGGTGTCGTCTACTTTGCTTAATATAGGGAATTTGAAATGATTGATGCTTTTACTTTTGATACTTAAGTATATTTAGAACCAAATACTTCTGGATTATTACTCAAGTCGTATTTTACTGGGTGACTTTTACTTTTACTTGAGTAACTTTCTATTAAGGTATCTATACTTTTACTCACAATTAGATACTTTTTCCACCACTGCACATTTCAATGGTCAATTATTGTCATTGATAATGTGCATGATGATATAACCCGGGCTGAATTTTGATTAACTGCAGGGCACTCTGCATAGGCTACATTTTTTTAATATGTTTAGTGTAGCCTATTAGTTGAATGTGAGAATGGGGTAAAATGTCACTCTTAAGAGAACATGTTTAGGTGGGTTTATTTGAGTGCTATCTACTCTTGTATTTTTCTTGACATAAGCTCCATGACCATGATTGTAGGTTGTGTGGAGTCTTGTTGTGAAGGCAAGGATCAGAAATGGCAGGAAAGGACATGCGTGTACATTCCTCCTACCCCCATGGGGATGATATCCATCTACAGACTCATTAGAGACTGTTTCCCATTCCTCTGCCCACTGAGTGTATATACAGTAATGTTGTTACTGCTCTATTTCCTACTCCTGAATAGTAAACAGAGTTAACTTCTGATCACATTGATCAATGATCCTTTTTTTCTTCATCAGGTCTAACAACATTGATGATCCAGACTACAGACTCTAAAGGTAAAACACACACACATACTCATATACACATACTAATATACACACACTCATATACACATACAGAAATGTCCAGAAATAATGAGCTTCCCTCTTTCTCTAGGGTCTCCCAATATCAGAGTGGTTCTGTCTGTTTGGCCCCCAGGATCAACCATCTACTTAAGGGAATCTGTGGCCCTGAGATGCAGTGTGGAAGCAGGTGCTAACTATTCTTGGACCTATCACTGGTTCAGACACACATCTCACAAACTTGTGACCCCAAACGCTAGACACATGATCAGTGGTGACAGTTACTCCATCACTGGGGTTGCCAAGGCTGACGGTGGTAGCTACTGGTGCCAGGCTGAGCGGAATGGCTCAACCACACCCTTACTCAGTGACCCCGCCCACTTGACTGTGTCAGGTGAGACAACCTTCAGTCTAATCACTGTTCACTGATTGGTTGTCACCCCCACTTATTGTACTCATCTCTCTCGCAGAGCTGACCCCACCCTCTTTGGCAGTGATCCCCAACAGCCTACAGCACTTCCAAGGGGAGCGCTTCTCTCTCCAGTGCCCTGCTGTGTCTGAGAGCAACTCCACAGAGAGTAACTCCACAGACTGGACATTGTGGCAGCTCACTGACTTTGGAGTTAGGTCTGGGTGTCAGACACTAGAGGGCACTGTCAGGAAAGAGGTTCCTGGAGCATGCAGCCTCTCCTCTCTATACAGTGGGTTGTACTGGTGTGAGAGCAGCAAATGGCGCAGCAACACGGTCAAGATCACAGTGAGCTGTGAGCCATATCTGTATCACTGATGTCTGATACATTAGCAGCATTGTGATCATGTGGTTGGGGGGAAATAATGCAATGTGCCTGTAGAAACCGAGATTATGCATAAGAAAGCAAGTAAGATGCACTATATGTAATGGTCTATGTATCTGTATCTGTAGTGTCTTCTCTTGTGTCTCACAGATGGTTCCATGATCATTGTTGGCCCTGCTCACCCTGTCACAGAGGGAGATCAGGTGACTCTGCATTGCCGGTACTGGCTCCACAAACCTAACCTGACCACCTTCTACAAAGACGGAGTAGAGGTTGTTCTGAACGTCACAGAGATGACCATTGACAATGTGAACGGTGCAGACGAGGGCTTCTACAAGTGTGCTGAACCTGAGGAGAAGTTGGAGAGCCCAGATAGTTGGCTGTCTGTGAGAAGTAAGACCAAACGGTTGGGCACAACTGCGGCCCAAATATTTTACTGCCTCCCAATACTGCTTGAAATACAGATTAACTTCATTTGACGTTGCGTTGCTTTTAATGCCTTTATTTTAGGGAACTCCACCTCAGAAGAAAGAAAGACATTGTCCTCTGAAGGTACAGTGTCTACACATAAAACCCTTCAATCACCTCAACCCCCCTCCTCCAACACACACACGCACGTGCACACTCGACTTATATGGTTTCATGTTTATCCCCATTCAGGTACCTGGATATGGGTGTTGCTGTTCTGTTGCTTTGTGGTTATCCTGTTGCTTATTCCTGTTGTTATGTTACTGGTTCGTCACTACAGGTTAGTAGTTATTACCTTCAACAAATATCTCTGTTTACTAATCACATTCAATGGACATAAAAAATAGAAACACTCTGTAGTAAGCAGGAAACTCTGTATGTGTCACTAACCCGTCTGTTATTGGGTTCAAGGTTGCGTATGTGGTGCACCCGCAGCTGTTTCTCCTCCAAAGAAGGGCCACCCCCAGGAGAGGCACCCCAGACCACGCAGGATGTGACTGAGGTACAGTGGGATCTGGGCTGGATGGAGATGGCCAACCTGTTGGACAAGCAGCAGTACCCTGCCACTGCCAGCTAAACTCTACCACTCAAACTAGAGACTAGTGTGCTTAACACTGTACAGAACATACCAGAGGAGGCTGGTGGGAGAAGCTATAGGAGAATAGGCTCATTGTAATGGCATAAGTGAAATAAATGGAACGGAGTCACACGTGGTTTCCATATGTTTGATGTGTTTGATACTGTTCCATATATTCCATTCCAGCCATTACAATGAGCCTGTCCTCCTATAGCTCCTCCCACAAGCCTCCTCTGGTACAAACATATTAATTATCCTTTGTATCTGTTTCTCACTGTTTCTGTTTATTTTATCTGGTCAAATTAAGAAATAAAGAGGATGTACAGTATGAGCTAAAAAACTATTGTGTACAAGTACAATATTTCCATATGCATCATTAAAGTCACTCCATCTTCATGTTAGTGAACTACTAATGAGTATCAGAAATGCCGTTTCTGTACAGTAAATCCCTTCCATTTACTGTAAGGTACCTCTCTACTTATGAATAGGCTTTCATTTGGCTGCTTGAGATTTTGAAAATAGAAACAGGTGTGAAGTAGTAATCTTACTGCATAATTTAAAAAATATATATTTAATGTGAAATTTGAGGCTTACTGGGAGAAAATTCATTTTCACCGATATCTGCACAGCTTTAGTGTAACAGTATAACTTTAGACCGTCCCCTCGCCCATACCCGGGCGCGAACCAGGGACCCTCTGCACACATCAACAACAGTCACCCACGAAGCATCGTTACCCATCGCTCCGCAAAAGCCGCGGCGCTTGCAGGGCAAGGGGAACCACTACTTCAAGGTCTCAGAACAAGTGACGTCACCATTTGAAACGCTATTTAGCGCGCACCACCGCTACCTAGCTAGCCGTTTCACATCCGTTACACTAGGACACCACGGTCACTACTGTTAAAACAGAAGAGTGATTGCAACAGCTGGTGAGTTTTACAATACTTTCAAATGTATTTTACTCACATGATTGTCCTATTTTTTAATTGGTATTTAATTTCCAAAAGCATTGACTTGAGAGTTAAATCTCTCAAATAGTAAATATAAGAATTTACACAACCACAGTTTTGCTTGTTTAAAGGTGCTGCAACCCTTTTTTTCATTTTACGCCTAAAATGACATACCCAAATCTAACTGCCTGTAGCTCAGGCTTGTAGCTTAAGCAAGGGTATGCACATTATTGATACCATTTGAAAGGAAACACTTTGAAGTTTGTGGAAATGTGAAATTAATGTAGGAGAATATAACACATTAGATCTGGTAAAAGATCATCCAAAAAAAAAAACCTGTGGATTTTAGTAACCTGCAATTTAAATTTTGGCTACTAGATGGCAGCAGTGTATGTGCAACGTTTTAGACTGATCCAATTAACCATTGTATATCTGTTCAAAATGTTGTATCAAGACCACCCAAATGTGCCTAATTGGTTTAGTAATACATTTTCAAGTTAATAATTGTACACTCTCTTCAAACAATAGCATGGTATTATTTCACTGTAATAGCTACTGTAGATTGGACAGTGCAGTTAGATGAACAAGAATTTAAGCTTTCTGCCCATATCAGATATGTCTGTGTCCTGGGAAATGTTTTTGTTACTTACAACCTCATGCTAATCGCATTAGCCTACGTTAGTTCAACCATCCCGCAGGGGGGACAACAATCCCGTAGAGGTTTTTAAACAAATGTGGTTTCTACTGACAATTGAGATGTACAAATTTTGGCATATGGGGACGACAAGCAGATAAGAGACAATCCTTACTTAATTTAAATTAAGACATTAATAAGCAAGCTACGACGGACATAGTCAATATAACTATTTGTTCAGCACTTTTGAAATGTACAGCGACAGAATTCAGAACATGGGCTGTTCTTACAGTGTACTCCTTGTACAAGTTAGAACTGTAGGATCAAATCAAATCATATCAAATGTATTTATATAGCCCTTCGTACATCAGTTGATATCTCAAAGTGCTGTACAGAAACCCAGCCTAAAACCCCAAACAGCAAGCAATGCAGGTGTAGAAGCACGGTGGCTAGGAAAAACTCCCTAGAAAGGCCAAAACCTAGGAAGAAACCTAGAGAGGAACCAGGCTATGTGGGGTGGCCAGTCCTCTTCTGGCTGTGCGGGGTGGAGATTATAACAGAACATGGCCAAGATGTTCAAATGTTCATAAATGACCAGCATGATCAAATAATAATAATCACAGGCAGAACAGTTGAAACTGGAGCAGCAGCACGGCCAGGTGGACTGGGGACAGCAAGGAGTCATCATGTCAGGTAGTCCTGAGGCATGGTCCTAGGGCTCAGGTCCTCCTTGAGAGAGAGAGAAAGAAAGAGAGAAAGAGAGAATTAGAGAGAGCATACTTAAATTCACACAGGACACCGGATAGGACAGGAGAAGTACTCCAGATATAACAAACTGACCATAGCCCCCCGACACATAAACTACTGCAGCATAAATACTGGAGGCTGAGACAGGAGGGGTCAGGAGACACTTTGGCCCCATCCGATGACACCCCCGGACAGGGCCAAACAGGAAGGATATAACCCCACCCACTTTGCCAAAGCACAGCCCCCACACCACTAGAGGGATATCTTCAACCACCAACTTACCACCCTGAGACAAGGCCGAGTATAGCCCACAAAGATCTCCGCCACGGCACAACCCAAGGGGGGGCGCCAACCCAGACAGGAAGATCACATCAGTGACTCAACCCACTCAAGTGACGCACCCCTCCTAGGGACAGCATGGAAGAGCCCTAGTAAGCCAGTGACTCAGCCCCTGTAATAGGGTTAGAGGCAGAGAATCCCAGTGGAAAGAGGGGAACCGGCCAGGAAGAGACAGAAAGGGTGGTTCGTTGCTCCAGAGCCTTTCCGTTCACCTTCACACTCCTGGGCCAGACTACACTCAATCATATGACCCACCGAAGAGATGAGTCTTCAGTAAAGACTTAAAGGTTGAGGCCGAGTTTGCGTCTCTCACATGGATAGGCAGACCATTCCATAAAAATTGAGCTCTATAGGAGAAAGCCCTGCCTCCAGCTGTTTGCTTAGAAATTCTAGGGACAATTAGGAGGCCTGCGTCTTGTGACCGTAGCGTACGTGTAGGTATGTACGGCAGGACCAAATCAGAGAGATAGGTAGGAGCAAGCCCATGTATGCTTTGTAGGTTAGCAGTAAAACTTTGAAATCAGCCCTTGCCTTGACAGGAAGCCAGTGTAGGGAGGCTAGCACTGGAGTAACATGATCACATTTTTTGGTTCTAGTCAGGATTCTAGCAGCCGTATTTAGCATTAACTGAAGTTTATTTTGTGCTTTATCCGGGTAGCCGAAAAGTAGAGCATTGCAGTAGTCTAAACTAGAAGTGACAAAAGCATGGATTAATTTTTCTGCATCATTTTTGGACAGAAAGTTTCTGATTTTTGCAATGTTACGTAGATGGAAATAAGCTGTCCTTGAAACAGTCTTGATATGTTCTTCAAAAGAGAGATCAGGGTCCAGAGTAACGCTGAGGTCCTTCACAGTTTTATTTGAGACGACTGTACAACCATTAAGATTAATTGTCAGATTCAACAGAAGATCTCTTTGTTTCTTGGGACCTAGAACAAGCACCTCTGTTTTGTCGGAGTTTAAAAGTAGAAAGTTTGCAGCCATCCACTTCCTTATGTCTGAAACACATGCTTCTAGCGAGGGCAATTTTGGGGCTTCACCATGTTTCATTGAAATGTACAGTTGTGTGTCAATCACATAGCAGTGAAAGTTAACATTTTGTTTTCGAATGACATCCCCAAGAGGTAAAATATATAGTGAAAACAATAGTGGTCCTAAAACGGAACCTGGAGGAACACCGACATTTACAGTTGATTTGTCAGAGGACAAACCATCCACAGAGACAAACTGATATCTTTCCGACAGATAAGATCTAAACCAGGCCAGAACTTGTCCGTGTAAACCAATTTGGGTTTCCAATCTTTCCAAAAGAATGTGGTGATCGATGGTATCAAAAGCAGCACTAAGGTCTAGGAGCACGAGGACAGATGCAGAGCCTCGGTCTGATGCTATTAAAAGGTCATTTACCACCTTCACAAGTGCAGTCTCAGTGCTATGATGGGGTCTAAAACCAGACTGAAGCATTTCGTATACATTGTTTGTCTTCAGGAAGACAGTGAGTTGCTGCGCAACAGCCTTTTCAACAATTTTTGAGAGGAATGGAAGATTCAATATAGGCCGATAGTTTTTTATATTTTCTGGGTCAAGGTTTGGCTTTTTCAAGAGAGGCTTTATTACTGCCACTTTTAGTGAGTTTGGTACACATTTGATACATAAATGGGGCATATAAACAGACAATGAAAGCTCTTACAATATTCAATGATTACATTTCTCTAAAACAGGTTATAGGCTATTTGTGCACCACCAAGTTAGAACACTAAGAGGTGAAAATAGACCACATTGAACGCCGTTTGGGTCTTTATGTGTCAAAAAAGAAACACGTCATATAACACTATATGACGCGTTAAATAACACAATTATATTATAGAATGTTGTGTGTGCTGAATTTGTACGTGCAAGCCAAGCACCACAAATACTATCAGTAGCATTGTCAAAGCTGTACAAAAAAAGTAGCCAAACAAGCACACACCCGGCCATGAACATGTGTTTACAATACTGTGTTTGTGAAAATAGACCGAATTATTAGGGTGAGGCACAGTTTACTACACAATATACACTTAGTATTACTTTCTTCGCTACAGTATACATTTCTCCCTTGCATATTACATAATTTTTGCAGCAGCATACTTTTGAAGGTGGCGTAGAGGTCCTTTGTGGGCAAATTTTGTCAACAAACTTTGTCATCAAAGTCTGGCATTCCCTGGATTTATGATGGGTACTTTAGGAATAAAACAGCCACTTCATTGAATAGCAGGTTAACGTTAGTGGTTTCTTGCTATGCTTGCAGTTAGCCACTGATTCCTTCCAAACAATTCATTGTTGTGTAATCTTTATGTACAAATGCCGAGCACCGACACGTTTTATCTATAGTTTCTCTTCATTATTTTTCTTCATTTGACAAGGATTAGAAAGGATTTGCCAGTAGATTGTCGACAATTGATGATGACTGCTATCTAAGACTTTGAGTCATTCTATCTGAGTTATTATATTTGATGTCATTCTGTCTGTGGCAAGAGCAGGTATTCTCAATGTTTTGTATTCTCATACTATACTTGGCATGTAGGTTTCTCACTTATGGGTGGCACAGTATCCCTGCAGGCCAACTCCTGACCGATATCCTCGCACAGGCTGCTACGATAGTGGTCGATAAGGGCCCTGTCATTCCATCCCGCTCCTGCGGCCAGGGTCCGATATTCCAGGGTGAACTCCTGGGCACTCCTCGTCCCCTGCCTCAGGTGGAAAAGACGTTCACCCGCCGCTGTACCCTCGGGCGAGTGGTCGAAGACTGGCCGGAAGTGGCGGGTGAACTCCATGTAGTCATCCAACGCCGCATCTCCTTCTTCCCACACGGCGTTAGCCCACTCCAGAGCTCTCCCTGAGAGGCACGAGACGAGGGCGGACACCCTCTCCCTTCCCGAGGGAGCCGGGTAAACGGTACCCAGGTATAGGTCCAGCTGTAGTAGGAAACCCTGGCACCATGCCACCGTCCCATCATACTCCCCGGGAAGGGCGAGACACATCCAACTGGAACCGGGTACAGGAGGGACGAGTAGTGGTAACCCCTGTTGTGCTGGTGGAGGCGCTGGAGGGACTCCCTGTCTCTCCCAGCGGTCCATGGTCTGGACGACGCGGTCCATCGCGATGCCGAGATGTTGTAGCATCGCGGCGTGTTCTCTGACGCGCTCCTTGACTTCTATAACCAGGGTACATGCTCCTGCTGACTGGTGTGGTGTGGAATTCTGTAAGGGGTGCGTAACTGAAGGCAGTGAAGTCAGACGCAGGAGAGCAGAACTAGGTAATAGCCGGAGCAGTTTAATTTCAAAACCAACGGCATCAAGAAATAACCAACATGGGTACAAAACCCGACGCGCACCAGTAAACATGTGCACAAGCACTTACAACAAACAATTCCACACAAAGACATGGGGGAACAGAGGGTTAAATACACAACACTTAATGAGGGAAATGAGAACCAGGTGTGTAGGAAAACAAGACAAAACAAATGGAAAATGAAAAGTGGATCGACGATGGCTAGAAGACCGGTGACGCCGACTGCCGAGCGTCGCCCGAACAAGGAGAGGAACCGACTTCGGTGGAAGTCGGGACAGCAGGTTACCTTAGTGTTCTTGAGCAAGGGACTATGGTGGTCTGCTTGAAAAATGTTGGTATTACAGACTCAGACAGGGAGAGGTTGAAAATGTCAGTGAATACACTTGCCAGTTGGTCAGCGCATGCTTGGAGTACACATCCTGGTAATCCGTCTGGCTCTGTGGCCTTGTGAATGTTGAATGTTGAATGGTGAATGACCTGTTTAAAGGTCTTACTCACATCGGCTGCGGAGAGTGTGATCACACAGTCGTCCGGAACAGCTGATGCTCTCATGCATGTTTCAGTATTACTTGCCTCGAAGTGAGCATAGAAGCTATTTAGCTCATCTGGTAGGCTCGTTATTTAGCTCGTCTGCTTCTCCTTCATTTTGGATAAAAAATGTTTTTCAAAACTGTTAAACTATTGTCTTTCTCTCTGTTTGAGTCGACTACTAAACACATTTTATGCACTGCAATGCTAGCTAGCTGTAGCTTATGCTTTCAGTACTAGATTCATTCTCTGATCCATTGATTGGGTGGATAACGTCAACGGGCATGACTTTAAAAATGGCAGAGTAATACTTTTTTTTCACATTCATGAGCAGTCCAAATAACTGTTTTAGCAGTTTTAGTGTTAAAGACTTTAGTTTTGTGCTGCTTAGTGTTCACTGTGTTTGTTTTTCATTCCTTTCTCATCCCTGTATTGAAGCCTACTGTAGGTTTAATCATTCTTAGCATGCCTCTTATTGATTAGAGCTCTTCATATCTCTGAAATGTGTCACTGGAAGGCTGGGTTGAGAAAGAAACCAAGGAACTTTTACAGACACATAGAGAATGACTTTATCCTTACATCTCTGCTATTGTAACACAGTACCATGCAGGGATCTTTGCTGAACCTGTCTTAGAGATAGCCCATGCTCAATGTGAGATGATGTTATGCAACGTATGACGTTATACACATGCATCCAAACACACTCTTTGGTGTACCTTAACATGGTGCCAGATCTGTGAGTTTTCTTGGACTATCGGTGACATCAGTAATAAACACAACCTGACTGTGCACTGGACTGAGAAACACACTCACAGAGACTGTGCTCCGTACACAGAGATAATATGCTCGTATGTACTGTCTGTGTTAGGAACGTGCTCATGTGTATTGTCTGTGTGAAGATGTCTGAGATGGGCGTGTGTGCGACTGAGACTTCGAAACTTGCTCTGTACTGCCCTCTAGCCTCACCTCACATAATTGTCTCAATCTTTCCCAGGTCCGTCTGAAAGTAGGTGTAGGGATTGTGCCACTGACTAGGAGCTCTTCGGGAACAGTCCACACTTTAGAAGGTTCTGTGGTATATCAGACATTCTGTTTACTGATTGGAAAAACACCTCAGCATCTTTTCTGTCTGTGATATGAGTGAGCTGTCGATGGAAAAGACCTCTGTGTTGTAGTCTGAACTACAGTCCTGCAACCAACTGCTGGAGCCTCAGAGCAAATGTAAGTACACACTTTGAGTGTAGTGTGTATGTTTGGTTTTGTTATCGATCTATGACTATTGGAAACTTGTATAGTAGTAAGAAGTTTTGACAAGCTGAATGCAACGAGCTGTCTGTTTACTACTAGCACACAGCTCGGACACCCATGCATACCAAACAAAACATAACACCAGAGGTCTTTTCACAATCCCCAAGTCTAGAACAGACCATTGGAGGCTCACAGTACTAAATAGAGCCATGGCTACATAGAACTCTATTCCTCATCAGGTAACTGATACAAGCAGTAGAATCAGATAAAAAAACATAAAAATACAACTTGAAGAGATGTACTGTGAAGAGACACACACACACAGGTACAGACACACATACACACATAAACACTTGAACACGCACTCTACACACACGTACATTGTAATATTGTTGTATGGTGGTATTCTACATTTTGTATTGTAGATACAGTTGAAGTCGGGAGTTTACATACACTTAGGTTGTAGTCATTAAAACTCGTTTTTCAACCACTCCACAAATTTCTTGTTAACAAATTACAGTTTTGGCAAGTTGGTTAGGACATCTACTTTTTGCATGACATAAGTAATTTTTCCAACAATTGTTTACAGACAGATTATTTCCCTTATAATTCACTGTATTACAATTCCAGTGGGTCAGAAGTTTACATACACTAAGTTGACTGTGCCTTTAAACAGCTTGAAAATGATGTCATGGCTTTAGAAGCTTCTGATAGGCTAATTGACATCATTTGAGTCAATTGGAGGTGTACATGTGGATGTATTTCAAGGCCTACCTTCAAACTCAGTGCCTTTTTGATTGACATCATGGGGAAATCAAAAGATACCAGCCAAGACTTCAGAACAAAAAATTGTAGACCTCCATAGGTCTGGTTCATCCTTGGGAGCAATTTCCAAATGCCTGAAGGTACCACGTTTGTCTGTACAAACAATAGTACACAAATATTAACACCAAGTATAAACACCACGCAGCCGTCATACCGCTCAGGAAGGAGACGCGTTCTGTCTCCTAGAGATGAACGTACTTTGGTGCGAAAAGTGCAAATCAATCCCAGAACAACAGCAAAGGTAATTGTGACGATGCTGGAGGAAACAGGCACAAAAGTATATATTTCCAAAGTAAAACAAGTCCTATATCGACATAACCTGAAAGGACGCTCAGCAAGGAAGAAGCCACTGCTGCAAAACCGCCATAAAATAGCCAGATGACGGTTTGCAACTGCACATGGGGACAAAAATCATATTTTTTTGGAGAAATGTCCTCAGGTCTGATGAAACAAAAATAGAACTGTTTGGCCATAATGACCATTGTTATGTTAGGAGGAAAAAGGGGGAGGCTTGCAAGCCGAAGAACACCATCCCAACCATGAAGCACGGGGGTGGCAGCATCATGTTGTAGGGGTGCTTTGCTGCAGGAGGGACTGGTACACTTCACAAAATAGATGGCATCACGAGGAGAGAAAATTATGTGCATATATTGAAGTAACATCTCAAGACATCAGTCAGGAAGTTAAAGATTGGTTGCAAATGGGTCTTCCAAATGGACTATGACCCCAAGCATACTTCCAAAGTTGTGGCAAAATGGCTTAAGTACAACAAAGTCAAGGTATTGGAGTGGCCATCACAAAGCCCCGACCTCAATCCCATAGAAAATTTGTGGGCAGAACTGAAAAAGCGTGTGCGAGCAAGGTGGCCTACAAACCTGACTCGGTTACACCAGCTCTGTCAGGAGGAATAGGCCAAAATTCACCCAACTTATTGTGGGGAGCTTGTGGAAGGCTACCCAAAACATTTGACCCAAGTTAAACAATTTAAAGGCAATGCTACAAAATACTAATTGAGTGTATGTAAACTTCTGACCCACTGGGAATTCTGAAATAAATCATTCTCTCTACTATTATTCTGACATTTCACATTCTTAAAATAATAATATTTACTATGATTAAATGTCAGGAATAGTGAAAAACTGAGTTTAAGTGTATTTGGCTAAGTTGTATGTAAACTTCCGACTGTTTGTAGTGGTGTAATAATATTATATGATGTATTATTTCATCTTTTGTTTTATGTGTGACATAAGTGCCTTAATGTGTTTGGACCCCAGGAAGATTAGGACTGTACCATCTCCCCAAGTTGGAAGAAGTGTCCTAGAAGACCAACAGTCTCCTTGCCTTTCTCTTTTGATCAGTTTTATTGTGGTAATACATTGCAATCTTTTTAATACTGTTAGAGTTGTTGTCATTTTCTTTTAACTTAATATGCATCAATATCTAAACTCTCTGACATTCAACCCCTGACTTACTGCCTGAAGCTGACCGGCGTTGATGTTAGTGGCAACCCTGTCACTCAGATTGCCAACATCCAATCTGAGTTGTCCAAGCTACTGCCCTAAGTCAATGACCTCCTGATCTGATTGGGCAAACGGCAGGGCACATTCTAAGTTTCCCTTAGACACAGATCTAGGATAAGCTTATCCTACCCCCAAATCCTTATTCATAACTATTCTAAACGGAAAACTGACATTAGATCAGTGTCTAGGGGCAACGCCCCTATTCCCGACATACTACCATCAGCAGAATATGTTTGTGTGTGTCTATGTTTGTGGGCATGCATGTATGTGAGAAGCAGAGGGGTGGTTTTTGAAGTGTTTTGTGTCTCTTTTCCACCATTTATTCCACTTGTGTGGGGACATGGATTCACAGTGACCCCCACTATTGTGTAAGTTAACAATTTGGGTAAATATACATACAGTGCCTTGCGAAAGTATTCGGCCCCCTTGAACTTTGCGACCTTTTGCCTCATTTCAGGTTTCAAACATAAAGATATAAAACTGTATTTTTTTGTGAAGAATCAACGACAAGTGGGACACAATCATGAAGTGGAACGACATTTATTGGATATTTCAAACTTTTTTAACAAATCAAAAACTGAAAAATTGGGCGTGCAAAATTTTCTGCGATTACAGCTGTAAGTCGCTTGGGGTATGTCTCTATCAGTTTTGCACATCGAGAGACTGAAATTTTTTCCCATTCCTCCTTGCAAAACAGCTCGAGCTCAGTGAGGTTGGATGGAGAGGATTTGTGAACAGCAGTTTTCAGTTCTTTCCACAGATTCTCGATTGGATTCAGGTCTGGACTTTGACTTGGCCATTCTAACACCTGGATATGTTTATTTTTGAACCATTCCATTGTAGATTTTGCTTTATGTTTTGGATCATTGTCTTGTTGGAAGACAAATCTCCGTCCCAGTCTCAGGTCTTTTGCAGACTCCATCAGGTTTTCTTCCAGAATGGTCCTGTATTTGGCTCCATCCATCTTCCCATCAATTTTAACCATCTTCCCTGTCCCTGCTGAAGAAAAGCAGGCTCAAACCATGATGCTGCCACCACCATGTTTGACAGTGGGGATGGTGTGTTCAGGGTGATGAGCTGTGTTGCTTTTACGCCAAACATAACGTTTTGCATTATTGCCAAAAAGTTCAATTTTGGTTTCATCTGACCAGAGCACCTTCTTCCACATGTTTTGTGTGTCTCCCAGGTGGCTTGTGGCAAACTTTAAACTACACTTTTTATGGATAGCTTTAAGAAATGGCTTTCTTCTTGCCACTCTTCCATAAAGGCCAGATTTGTGCAATATACGACTGATTGTTGTCCTATGGACAGAGTCTCCCACCTCAGCTGTAGATCTCTGCAGTTCATCCAGGGTGATCATGGGCCTCTTGGCTGCATCTCTGATCAGTCTTCTCCTTGTATGAGCTGAAAGTTTAGAGGGACGGCCAGGTCTTGGTAGATTTGCAGTGGTCTGATACTCCTTCCATTTCAATATTATCGCTTGCACAGTGCTCCTTGGGATGTTTAAAGCTTGGGAAATCTTTTTGTATCCAAATCCGGCTTAAAACTTCTTCACATCAGTATCTCGGACCTGCCTGGTGTGTTCCTTGTTCTTCATGATGCTCTCTGCGCTTTTAACGGACCTCTGAGACTATCACAGTGCAGGTGCATTTATATGGAGACTTGATTACACACAGGTGGATTGTATTTATCATCATTAGTCATTTAGGTCAACATTGGATCATTCAGAGATCCTCACTGAACTTCTGGAGAGAGTTTGCTGCACTGAAAGTTAAGGGGCTGAATAATTTTGCACGCCCAATTTTTCAGTTTTTGATTTGTTAAAAAAGTTTGAAATATCCAATAAATGTCGTTCCACTTCATGATTGTGTCCCACTTGTTGTTGATTCTTCACAAAAAAATACAGTTTTATATCTTTATGTTTGAAGCCTGAAATGTGGCAAAAGGTCGCAAAGTTCAAGGGGGCCGAATACTTTTGCAAGGCACTGTATACTGGCACAATCCACAACTGTTAAAGTTAAGTGAAAAAACAAAGTGTGTGGTTAATCTATGTAGAGTTGAATTCTAGTGATACGTTGTATTCATTCTGAGTCATAAGGAAATTCTGGCAATGATTGCCTATAAGTTTGCGTTTCATCTCCATGGTACGTGAACCTGGGTCCTAAGAGCCATTCCACTAAATATATTAATTCATGATAAATACTTACCCTCACTGTTGACATACAGAAATTAATTTAATTGACATTTCTACAAAACAATTTGAGATGAATGTTGAGAAATGTGAAGCATCAAGTTATGAGATATCCCACTATCATGTGATAAGGGCTATGTTTGAGATAAAAATGTATTATGTTTAAACTCAAAGAGACCCATAGGGATCTTACATCACAAATGTATGTCTCAGATATGTTCAACTTTTACATGTACAGTATGTATCCCCATGAAGTCTCTCAGAATGCACAGCCAGAGCTAACTGTTTTATAATATAAAATACAACATGTCTTAACAATGTCTTAACTCATTTTCAAACTGCAGTGGTTACATATCATGTCCGAAAATGACTGCTCAGTGTTTGAAGTGTAGCATTCATCTGTGTTTGGATGGGTTTGTTTGAACTTAATCAGAGGCAATTTTCAACTTGGGGTCACAAGATTTATGGAGAATTGAACTCTGAGGGGCTCACATGGATGCGAGCGTGACATCACAAGTGAATATCTGAGATGTGTTTGGGGGGTGTCAAATTTGGAACCATTTGTCTTGACTGGTGTTCAGACAGCACATTGGTAGAATGACATGTTGCATAGAAGCCTGCCTGATTAAATGACTGCATTCATGTGAACAGTCTCATGACATATCCCCTGTGTGTGTAAGATGCCCTTTATCCTCTTTTTATCATTGTCACCTGGTTGTCTGGAGTTTTCACTGTTTTCTTCTGTTTTGAAATGTGTGTAGCCATTCACTTTGGTGTCAGGCTTGCTTAAAGTATCAGATTGTCTATTACTTTTAGAAAGTTAAAAGGGAAAGTCCTCGGTGGGCTGAGAGTTTAGTTTGAAGGTTCAACACAAGTTAGGCAATTTGTGGTATAGATTTTGACATTGAATAGATAGTTTGACATGTGCACACACAATGCTACAGTCAGCAACTAAGCGGGACACACGCCACTGCACTGATTCTATTATGGGAAATGGGATGGGCCAATTTGGGGAAAGTGCCCAGACTGACTGACTTCATACTGTATCAATGGACTAGGGGAGGAGAATGAGGAGGCAAGGAATGTGTTTCTACTGTCTATCTCATAATCTTGAGTTTAAAAGTTCTCTCAAAGAGGGTACTAAGTAGTTCAACACAGTGTGAAGAAGAGAGGACACGCACAGCATACCACGGCAATATTATTTTGACCTGCGCACAGGACTGTTCAGTCAGCGGCTGCCAGTGGGGATTCAACAAACACTAACCCGTCGGAGAACTCAACACATAGATTACAAAGTAAGTGAATATCTGTAAATGTCTGACAGTTAAAATCATGATTCATGAATTCAATTCATTCTCATCCAGATAGCCTGCTGTTTTTAAACTTAGTGGTGTTTGACACATTGCGAAATACAATTCACTATGTCTCTGTTCACACCGTGAGTCACAGATCATCTCATCCAGTTTGAGGAAAAGGATGGGAGATGAAACTATGTCTTTGGTCGGGGTTCACCTGTGATTGGCTTCTGGCAAAGTAACATGCACCTTGAACTAATTTGTTTGGCCAATCAATTAGTGGCTTTATCAGCAGTCTATACAAGTTGTTCAGTGTCAGATAGATTCCCAATGTTATAACAAATGTATTTGTCCACATTGAAGAACATTGTAATTTAAAGAATAGAAAAACAGATTTTCACAGAACAGAAAGGGTGACTAAGGAAAAGGACAAAACGGTGTGGTAATTAGCTAGATTATTGTCTGTGCTTATTGTATGATATAGTGCTTACTGTGTGTCATTATAGTGAATTGGTCTGTTATTTTGTGACCTGCCTTATTTAATTGCTATTTTTAATTGCTTGTTTTCTGCAGTATTATGTCAGAAAGGTAATAACAAAGAAACAAATAATTCAAAAATAAAATGTTATTGGTCGTGCACAGATTTTGCAGATGTTATAGCAGGTGCAGCCGAAATGCTTATGTTTCTAGCTCCAACAGTGCAGTAATACATAACAATACAAAACAATACACACAAATCCCCAAATAAAGCAATTAAGAAAGTTCAGAACAAGCAATAGCAAATTCTGGAATATAAATATAAATATGTATATATACAGTACATATAGCACTTGTAGGCAAGAGTTCACTCACATGCATACACCTCACCAGCCTACAAATACTTGACTTACAGCATGACTATCTCAACCTCTCTCTTCAGTCTCACCCTCATCATATAAATACATACATCTACTACGCTAGACACTACTGCACATCTACCACCTACTGTAGCTGTATCCAAGCCTGAGGGCAAACCCTATCAACAGTGACTGCTGTACAGTACTGTATGTAATCAAGTCTACCAGGTGAGAGTTCATGCTTCAACGGTCTACTCCTTTCTTTGTATCAGTCAGTCTAGCCATGCCTAACCAACAGACTTCTGAAACATGCTCACAGCCACTGGCAAAACATTCACTCCTGGCAGATTAGATGGTGAGCATATTCTTTCAGCTCTGGATAAGTGAAAATGATTCCTCAATTGCATTGGGGTGTGGTTTCTGGCCCTCCCTTGTTTCACAAAATGTCATAAAAAAATATTTAGCTGCAGTGACTCAAGCTCTGAGGTACACTCCTCCACACTTAGCGGCAATTCATTAATTGTACATTTTCCGTCTGTCCACTGTATGTAATAATATTGTACTTACAAGCTAGATACAACACAGAGCAGGTCTACTGGACATGGCTATGTGCCACCCAGCAAGCTGGACATTCACCCATTCTCAAATGGAACACATTCCCATTCCGTACAATCCTGACCTCAACCCGTTCATATTTTTGGCACTGGGGCAGGTGGTGTACTTCTTACCCTATCATTGTGTATATGTATGAGCATGTGTCCGTATGTCTTTAATGGTTTGTGTGTGTGTACATATTATGTGTTTGAATGTACAGTATGTGTACATATCCATGTGCATACCGCTTGTATCAGGATTCAAGTTATTGTTGCAGTAGTTAGGTATTTCCATTTTTAGTTAGATTTCCTATATCCCACTTTTCCACTTATACATCTCAGCAGTTGCTCAATTTCTATTATGAATTCAAAATCAGTGTAATGTTTTCTCACTCTCCCTTTCCCAGTTGTTTTTCAGTCTGAGGGCAGAGGTGTTAAGTGTATTAGTAATGAAGAAGAAGCATTCCTTTCTTTCTCTGTCTAGAATTTATCTTCCATTTCTCCACTCCTTTCTTTGATTGTCCTCATTGGCACGTAGGTAAGGAATGAGCCGGCCCTCTTCCAGTGTTACCTCGTTGAGACTGTGATCTGTCACTATGTAGCAACAGTTAGTGAGAGGCAAGAATGCAGACAGAGTGTGGGAAAGACTTTCAGAGGGACTAAAGAAGTGACTGGATAGGCCTCTACAAAGAGGATTATGAAAAAGTTGGATAAGAATGAAAGAGTTAGATGAAGGAGCAATAGGACAGGAAAACAACATACACACATGATAAGGAGATGCTAGTTAGCTTTCATGCACTCATGAGAGCACAACATTTGATTTGTGATGCAAATTGACAAATTATAACGACATCTGTTCAAAAGTTATCGGATGGATCTGGATTGATGATAGAGTACCAAGCACAAGCAAAATGACAACAATACATGCTCCTCTGTTTTTTTTTAATTCTCAGGATGCCTGTGGAAATGCTGTCAGTCAGACACTCTCTGTCTAATGTGGGTAGGTTCCCATCAGTCACATTGGGATGGGGGAAGGATGAGCCAGAGAAGGAGGAACCAGAGGAGGAGAACACAGAGGAGGGGGCGTGTCGACAATGGTTGCGTAAGATCTGTCCTTGCTGCTGTCAAAGACTGAGCGATGATGATGACATCACAGATACAGACAACAATGCAGGGATGAATGGCGACAAGCCAGTCACTGGTGGAAGTGAGCTCGAAGGTAATTTACTCTTTTAAAACTAGTATTATTACTATGCTAGACGTTGTTGCATTTGTGACAAAATGGTTGACATTAAAATGGCCTTCCTTCATTATATCCCTGTCTCAGAGCTGTTGTTGACAGTGCGGTCCATAGACCTGATGAAAACCAAGACGGGTCTGAACCGCCTGGAGCATCACACAGACCGTTACTATGGTGATGACCTCATCATCCGCAGGGGGAATACCTTCATGATGTGGCTTGACCTCTCACGACCTTACTACCCCAACACAGACAGACTCCACCTGGAGCTTAAGACAGGTCAGTGAGACATTCTGCAGAATCATGATAGGCTACTATGACTTAATGGCCTCGTCGTCCCCCTTCTGGGAATCCCTAGGGCTAATAAGTGCACATGATAACAGCAAGCCCTTTATAATCAATCATGCGAACTCTGAGAGTAACTTTAAGCTGTTGTGTGTTTACGGGTATGAGCGTGTGTGCTTCTTTGTGTGTGCTTGTGTCTCTGAAGCCCTGTGCCTCCACTATGTTTTGGTGGTTATCGCCATGGTAACTGATTCATCCATGTGGTTGTTGGCAAGTCTCCAGTGTTTTAGAGGAGAATATCTCACAGTCCTGCTCAAATTCCCCCTTTCCACTGAGGACTATCGCCTACCATAAACAGCTTTAATAACCACCAACCAGCTCACCAACTCAATTCACAATGCCCTTTCAGCTTCTTGATTGTAAACTTTATCTTAGAGTATGAGTGTGTACCATACTGTATGAGGAGATGTGTCTTAAGCTTGCTGGGTGGTAGCCAGTGTATTAATAGACAGGCAGTAAATCACCATCTACGCCATGCTGGTATTTATAGAACAGCAACATGCAGGACAGATTCTGTATGGAGCTTTAGAATGAGTGTACTGCGGGTGGACTGTAGGTGTGTGTGTGTGTGTGTTTGAGGAAGATATAGTTTCGCTACTTGTTTTTTCAAGCACACCCTATTGTGGCAGGACTGCACCCAGCTAGCGGCTCTAGCCGCGCGTCGACACCGGCCTCGGGGACGACCCGGAGGGCGAGGTGCAGGGAGGTCTGGATGGAGATGGTGGAATTCTTTTAACATGGAACACGTCCTCCACCGGAACCCAGCATCTCTCCTCCGGCCCATACCCCTCCCAGTCCACGAGGTACTGAAGGCCCCTCGCCCGACGTCTCGAATCCAATATGGATCGAACAGAGTATGCCGGGACCCCCTCGATGTCTAAAGGAGGCGGATGAACATCACTCACTTCAGCCTCCTGGAGCGGGCCAGCCACCACGGGCCTGAGGAGAGACACATGGAACGAGGGGTTAATACGGTAATTAGTGGGCAGTTGTAACCTATAACACACCTCGTTCACTCTCCTCAGGACTTTAACCGGCCCCACAAACTGCGGACCCAGCTTCCGGCAGGGTAGGAGGGGCAGGTTTCGGGTCGGGAGCCAGACCCTGTCCCCTGGTGCGAACACTGGGGCCTCACTGCGGTGACGGTCTGCGGCAACTTTCTGGCGCATTTTGGCGTGCTGAAGGTGGACGTGGGTTGCCTCCCAGGTTTCCTCAGCGCGCCAAAACCAATTGTCCACCGCAGGAGCCTCGGTCTGACTCTGATGCCAAGGAGCCAGAACCGGCTGATACCCTAATACACATTGAAAGAGAGAAAGGTTAGTGGAGGAGTGATGTAGCGAGTTCTGGGCCATCTCTGTCCAGGGCACGCCCACTCCTCCGGACGGTCCTGGCAATAAGACCGCAGAAACCTACCCACATCCTGGTTAACTCTCTCCACCTGCCCATTACTCTCGGGGTGAAAACCTGAGATAAGACTAACCGAGACCCCCCAGACGTTCCATGAATGCCTTCCAGACCCTTGTGAACTGGGGACCCCGATCAGACACTATATCCTCAGGCACCCCATAGTGCCGGAAAACATGTGTAAACAGTGCTTCCTTAGTTTGTAAAGCCGTAGGGAGACCGGGCAAAAGGGAGGAGACGACAGGACTTAGAAAACCGATCCACAACGACCAGGATCGTGGTGTTACCCTGTGAAGGTGGAAGATCAGTTAAAAAATCCACCGACAGGTGCGACCACGGCGGTTGTGGAACGGGTAAAGGTTGTAGCTTACCTCTGGGCAGGTGTCTAGGAGCCTTGCACTGGGCGCACACCGAGCAGGAGGAAACATAAATCCTCACGTCCTTAGCAAAAGTGGGCCACCAGTACCTCGCATCAAGACAGCGCATCGTCCGACCTATCCCAGGATGACCAGAGGAGGGTGACGTGTGGGCCCAATAGATCAATCAGTCGCGGACAGCAGACAGAACGTACAGACGACCACTGAGGGGGAGAGGGCTCTGCACGTGACGCCCGCTCAATGCCCGCGTCCACCTCCCACACTACTGGCACCACCAAACACGAAGCTGGGAGTATGGCAGTGGGATCCATGGACCGCTCCTCTGTGTCATACAGCCGGGACAATGCGTCTGCCTTAACGTTCTGGGAGCCTGGTCTGTAAGAAAGAGTAAACGCAAAACGAGTGAACAACATGGCCCACCTTGCCTGACGAGGATTCAGTCTCCTCGCTTCCCGGATGTACTCCAGATTGCGATGGTCAGTCCAGATGAGAAAAGGGTGTTTAGCCCCCTCAAGCCAATGCCTCCACACCTTCAAGGCTTTTACCACAGCTAACAGCTCCCGGTCCCCCACATCATAGTTTCACTCCGCTGGGCTGAGCTTCTTCGAAAAGAAAGCACAGGGGCGGAGCTTTGGTGGCGTACCCGAACTGCTACTATTCCAGCTTCGGATGCGTCCACCTCCACTATGAATGGCAAAGAGGGATCCAGATGAGCCAACACAGGAACCGAGGTAAACAGAGTCTTCAGGTGCTTAAAAGCCCTGTTCGCCTCAGCCGACCACTGCAAGCGCACCGGGCCCCCTTTAGCAGTGAGGTAATGGGAGCAGCAACCTGACCAAAACCCCCGATTAACCTCCAGTAGTAATTGGCAAACCCTAAAAAAACGCTGCACCTCCTTTACCGTGGTTGGAGTTGGCCAATTACACACGGCTGCAATGCGGTCGCTCTCCATTTCCACTCCTGATGTGGAAATCCGATGCCCTAGGAAGGAGATGGATTGTTGAAAGAACAAGCCTTTCTCAGCCTTGACATATAGATCATGCTCCAACAGGCGACCAAGCACTTTGCGCACCAGGGACACATGCTCGGCGCGTGCAGCGGAGTATATCAGGATATCATCGATATACACCACTACACCCTGCCCATGCAGGTCTCTGAAGATCTCATCTACAAATGATTGGAAGACTGATGGAGCATTCATCAACCCATATGGCATGACACGGTACTCATAATGACCTGAGATGGTGCTAAATGCTGTCTTCCACTCATCACCCTTCCGAATACGCACCAGATTGTATGCACTCCTGAGATATTGAGTCAATATCTGTAGTTATAAGAGGTAGCAGGTAGCACTATATTTCACCCGGATTTTATTGAGACCTCGATAATCAATGCACGGGCGTAAAACACCATCCTTCTTCTTCACAAAAAAGAAACGCGAGGCTGAATGTACCCCTGACGCAGGGATTCAGAGACATATGTCTCCATAGCAACCGTCTCCGCTTGCGACAGGGGATACACGTGACTCCTGGGATATGCAGCGTCTACCAGGAGATCTATCGCACAATCCCCCCGTCTGGGGGAATGCACACGGTGGAGACCTGGTCTGCACTTTCCACCGTAGTAGCACAAACGGAAACCCCTAAACACCTACCTGAGCACCCTCGCGACCACCCTGTGAGAGCCCTCTGTGACCAAGAAACAGTGGGGTTGTGACAAGCTAACCAGGGTAGGCCTAGCACCACAGAATACGCAGGAGAATCAATAAGGAAAATACTAATCTTCTCCTTGTGACCCTCCTGTGTTATCATACACAAAGGAGCGGTGACCTCCCTGATAAACCCTGACCCTAATGGTCGACTATCTAAGGCATGAACAGGGAAAGGCATATCCACAGAAACAATAGGGATCCCTAAACTATAAGCTAAACTTTTATTAATGAAATTCCCAGCCATGCCTGAATCTACTAGTGCCTTATACTGGGAATGCAGGGAAAAATCAGGAAAAGTGACAGAGACAAACATTAGTGCAACAGAGGGCTCTGGATGAGAATGGTGCCTACTCCCCTGGGGTGATGCCAGAGTGCCCTGCCTGCCGTCTCTATTCCCAGAGGAACCAACCTGGCACCGACCAGCAGTGTGCCCTCTGCGACCATATATGGTGCTCGAGCCGAAACCCCCTCCGGTCTCCCTGTGCACCATCCCTCCCAATTCCATAGGTTTGGGAGAGAGGGTGCAGGAGGATGGAACAACCAGACCCCGATCTAGACGTCCACGAGTAGCCAGCATGTTGTCCAGCCTGATGGACATGTCCACCAGCTGGTCAAAGGTGAGGGTGGTGTCTCTACAGGCCAGCTCCCGACGGACGTCCTCACGTAGACTACAACGGTAATGGTCGATCAGGGCCCTGTCGCTCCATCCAGCGCCGGAAGCCAGGGTCCTAAACTCCAGAGCAAACTCCTCTGCACTCCTCGTCTCCTGCCTCAGATGATAGAGGCGCTCACCGGCCGCTCTGCCTTCGGGTGGGTGGTCGAATACTGTCCTGAAATGGCGGGTGAACTCCTCAAAATGGTCCAACGCCGCATCCTTCTCTCCACACACAGCGCTGGCCCACTCCAGGGCTTTCCGGGTGAGGCATGAGACGAGGGCGCAACTCTTCTCACGGTACGATGGAACTGGGGAGACGGTGGCCAGATACAAATTTAGTTTAAGGAGAAAACCCTGGCAGCCGGCAGTATCTCTGTTGTATCCCTGGGGTAGGGATAAATGGATCCTGTTAAGTTCAGGAGGGTGAAAAGCGTTCAAGGAAGATCCCGTTTGTGGTGGTGGAGGCGCTGGAAAAACTCCCTGTCCCTCCCAGCGGTCCAAACTCTGGACAACGTGATCCATGGCGACGCTCAGACTGTCAATCTCCTCCGCTTGTTCCATGACGTATTCCTCCACCTCCATGAGCGAAGTACCTTCTCCTGCTGACTTCATATTTGGTTAGAGATTCTGTCAGAGTCGTGTGTATAGGTGGCTGGGAAGTCAGGCACAGGAGAGTAAAACGAGTGTAATGGAGTCTTTTTAATATACGTCCACTAAACGTGCTCCAAACACTAAATGTACAAACATAATAAACATGGGTACGAGGACCCGTCCCGCACCTATACAAACATAAACAACACTGACATAAAACAATCTCTGACAAAGACATGAGGGGGAAAAAAGGGTTAAATACACAACAGGTAATGAATGGGATTGAAACCAGGTGTGTAGGAAGACAACACAAAACCAATGGAAAATGAAAAATGGATCAATGATGGCTAGAAGACCGGTGACGTCGACCGCCAAGCACCGCCCGAACAAAGAGAGGCAACGACTTCGGTAGAAGTGGTGACACAGAGAGACAGGAAACACAGGGATAAATACACCGGGGAAAATAAGCAATACCTGGAGGGGGTGGAGACAATCACAAGGACAGGTGAAACAGATCAGGGCGTGACAGTACCACCCCCCTCCCCTCTAGGGACGCCACCTGGCGTCCTACCTGGGTGCATACCTGGCTGACCGAGGTGTTGGCGGTGAAAATCGGCAATGAGGGCCAGGTCCAGGATGCCCCTTGGTCAAACCCTCAGGAGGCGTCTCACTGTATTCGCTGGCCGGCCATCGATGACACGGGGGGTGGGATGGGCCTAGAACAGAAGACAGAGGACTGTGAGACACGGGCTTAATCCTGGACACATGAAAAGTAGGGTGAACACAGAGGGTACGGGGCAACAGCAGTGGGACTAATGACTCTAGAAATGGGGAAAGGACCAATGAAACGGGCGGGTTAGTTTTTCGTGAATCTACCCGGAGGGTTCGGTCCCGAGTGGATAACCATACCCTCAGCCCAACCCGATAGCGAGCAGCCAGAGTCCGGTGGCGGTCCGTTTGTCAACGATACCTGGAGGTGGTCTTGAGAAGAGCGCCGAGCTCTTTTCCAGGTAAGCCGACAGCGGCGGACAAACATCTGGACTGAAGGTATGTTGACATCAACTTCTTGCTCTGGGCTGATACCCCCATGGAGCATTCGAATGCGAAGGAGGAGAGTCCAGTAGCCAAGCAGGGGAGAGTGTTCCTGGCATATTCCACCAGGATCAGTTACTGACTCCAGGTGATGCGATTACTGGCAACAAGACACCAGAGTGCTGTCTCCATATCTTGATTGGCTCGCTCCGACTGGCCGTTAGATTGGGGATGAAACCCAGATGACAGGCTGGCTCACGACCCGATAAGAGTGCAGAACGCCTTCCAGATTTGGGACGAGACCTGAGGACCCCGGTCTGAGACAATGTCACCCGGGAGTCCATGGATTCGGAAGATGTGCTGCACCATAAGCTGGGCCGTCTTCTTGGCTGAAGGTAACTTCGGGAAGAAGGATGAAATGGGCGGCCTTGGAGAATCTGTCAACCACCGTGAGGATGGTGGTGTTCCCATCTGACGGAGGAAGCCCAGTGACAAAATCCAGGGAAATATGGGACCAGGGGCGATGAGGCACAGGGAGTGGCTGTAGGAGGCCAGACGGAGCTTGCCACAGAGTCTTGCTTTGCGCATATACCATGCATGCGGTGATGAAGGTCGAGACATAAGAAACCATGATGGGCCACCAGAAGTATTGATGAAGGAAAGCCAGAGTTCGACGAGTGCCAGGATGACAAGTAAGCCTGGAAGAGTGAGCCCATTCCAGGACCTGAGGCCAAACCGAATCAGGAACAAATAGCCGGTTATCCGCCTCCCCCCTCCCCCCAGGGTCTGCCTTGCGGACCTAGTCTCAATTCCCCAAACAGAAGCTGCCAAACAAGAGGAAGGCGGGATGCTCTCAGATTCAGAGGGAGTGGCAGTGGAACTGTACAGACAGGTTAGAGCATCCGGCTTGGCAGTGCGGAGGTATTCTAAATTCTCATGATCTGTCCATACCGGAAATGGATGTTCCGACCCCTTTCAGCCAGTGTCTCCACCCCTCCAGAGCAATCTTAACTGCTAGAAGTTCCTGATTCCCAACGTCATAATTCCTCTCCGAAGAGTTGAGACATGAAGGCACAGGGATGGAGCTTTTGGTCCTGTACGGATCGCTGGGAAATAACGGCCCCTACTCCCCATGTCGGGAGCCTCAACCTCCACCACAAACTGATGAGTTGGGTCCGGATGGATGAGGATGGGAGCAGTAGTAAATCACTGCTTTAGATCCCCAAAAGCCTTGTCTGCTGCTGGAGACCATGTGAACGGTACCTTGGGAGAGGTGAGTGTAGATAGGGGAGCCACCAGATTGCAGTAGCCTCGAATGAAACGGCGGTAGAAATGTGCAAAACCCAGAAACCATTGGAGCTGCACCCTGGACCTGGGCTGGGGCCAATCCAAAAATAAAATTTCACTTCACCAATTTTGACTATTTTGTGTATGTCCATTATATGAAATCCAAATAAAAATCAATTTAAATTACAGGTTGTAATGCAACAAAATAGGAAAAAACGCCAAGGGGGATGAATACTTTTGCAAGGCACTGTAGAACTCCTTTGGGAGGGAATACATTGATGGGGTTTATAACTAAGTACAGGAAATGAGCTAACGTGTGTCTGTGAAAAGTTTTATTACGATATGCAACCCTTGTTTTTGGCAACTTTGCCACATTTTTTCATGACAAGTGACAGCAACTTCATGTCATTTTTTGCAAAGAATTATCAATTCAGTTAAAATAGGAGTAAGAGATATTGCACCACAGAATTACACCACATTTTGTTCTTATCCCGCTGAGTAATATGTCTGTGTGTTTATGGGACAGGATCCCTACCTACAGTGGCAAAGGGCACCCATGTCATCATCCCATTGGTTGAGGAGCTGGAGGATGACCGTTGGGAGGCCAAGATCGTGAAACGGGACGGCAACAGGATCAAGCTGTCTGTTAACTCCCAGCCCACTGCCATGATTGGCCGATACCAGCTCACTGTGGCAACGCATAGCCCGAAGGGCAAGGCCACATCTACACATGACCCAGGGAATGACATCCGCATGCTGTTTAACCCTTGGTGTGAAGGTGAGAGGAGAGAGAGAGAGAGAGAGAGAGAGATTAAATGAGTTAATACAAAGAGAGCTTATCCCTGTTCTCAGCCCACTGACTCTTAAAAATAATACTCACACCCAACATAATAGATCTCTGGGTGGTATAATGAAACATAATCTAACCGGTCAGGTAAGCCATATATTTGTGTAATAAAGGAAATATGTGTCATTCAGAAGATCTAGTCTTACACCCTTCTGTAAGCTCAGAGACTCTCCATAGTCCAATCCACCCTTATTTCAGGCTCATGACATGATGGAATTGTTTTATTTTTGAATAACTGAATCTGACCGCTCTCTCTTTCTTCATCAGATGACACTGTGTACATGGACGATGAGGATGAGAAGAATGAGTATGTCCTGAATGACGTCGGCAGGCTTTACTATGGCACAGAGAACCAGATTGGTGCAAGAACATGGAACTATGGACAGGTGAAGGAACATGAAGATTGTCAGTCAGGTGATGGGAAAATGTGGCCTGAGTAAGTCAGACCCAACTAACTTATTTCTATCATTGTCAATGCTTCTCTCTCTCCTTCCATCTCTACCTCTCTATTTCTCAGTTTGATGAGGGGATCCTGGATGCCTGTCTGTATGTTTTGGAGAAGAGTGTAACCCCCCCCTCAGGCTGGGGAGACCCTGTCAATGTAGTCCGAGTCATTTCAGCCATGGTGAGTTCTCCTCGCAAACACAAGGTGTCTTAAAAACCTCACACTATTACCTCTAACATCACTTCTAAGTCCAATCAATGTCCAACCAAACTGGCACCTCCTTATTCCAACTCTAAACTGAATCCAATGTGAACCTGTAATCTCCTTCATCCCAGATCAACTCCCCAGATGATTGTGGGGTCGTGGAGGGTAATTGGTCAGGGAAGTATGTGGGAGGGACTTCCCCTACAGCCTGGAGTGGCAGTGTGGACATCCTGAAGAAGTACCAGAAGGACGGAGGCATACCAGTCAGATATGGACAGTGTTGGGTCTTCTCTGGGGTCACTACCACAGGTTAGTTACTGTATGTGTGTGTTTGTACATGATCAAATCAAATTACTTTTATGAGAGGGTGCTAGGTTGATATGCATTGACCCCTATCCTCTCACCATCCTATCTCTTTCAGTATTGAGGTGTTTGGGCATTCCCTCCCGTAGTGTGTCCAACTTCAACTCTGCCCATGACACAGATGTCTCCCTGACAACAGACGTGTACTTCAATGAGAATTTGGAGTCTATAGATCACCTCAACACTGACTCCATCTGGTTAGTAGAATACACATAATATCTCATTCAGTGTATCATCTTAGTCATGTCATCACACACCACTCTTACAATATGGATTTACTAGATTCCATCTAAATTATAACCCATCCCTCCATAATATCTGTCTTTAGGAACTTCCACGTGTGGAACGACTGTTGGATGGCTCGTCCAGACTTGCCACCAGGTCATGGTGGCTGGCAGGCGATAGACTCCACCCCCCAGGAGACCAGCCAGGGCACCTTCCGCTGCGGCCCTGCCTCCATCACCGCCATCCGCAACGGACAAGTGTTCCTCAAACATGACTCACCCTTCATCTTTGCCGAGGTCAGTCTAGTCTAGTGTGTCTTCCTCTTTCTACCTTTGTCTTTCCTGAGATGTAATTATCACACCTCTCTCTGCTTGACCTCAGCTTTCCATGCTAGCAGGGTACGTTTCACAAATAATCTTCTGTCTATCTCAGATGCACAGTGATGACCTCACATGCCCCTGTCAGTCTCAGCTGTCCTCCATCTCGACCATCTCTACCTTTCTTTTCCTGCTGTACCTGTCCTGTAGGTGAACAGTGATAAGATATACTGGCAGAGGAACCTGGATGGCACCTTCACCCAGATCCACAGTGAGAAGAATGCAGTGGGCCACTGTATCAGCACCAAGGCTGTGGGCTCAGATGAACGCAACGATATCACACACCTTTACAAGCACCCAGAAGGTAGCTTCACATAGCTGTGGAAACACTGACATGCATTGTTTTATTACACACATATACAAGCAGACTCCTGTACAAGGCAAGCACCCAGAAGGTAAAATGCATTAATTCCCACTTTATTGTCCTTCTATCAGGCACAGAAGAGGAACGCATTGCTGTGGAGACTGCCAGTCGCTATGGTTCCAAACCAGATACCTACTCCTCTCCAATCGCTGAGGATATATCAATAGAGGTGACCATGGATGGGGAGGGGCCACGCATGGGGGGAGATGCAGAACTGAACATTGTCATGCGAAATGCTAGTTCTCTACCACGCACTATCAACCTCCACAGCCAGGTGGCAGTCATGTACTACACTGGCGTGCTCAAGGCCACCGTCAAGAAGGACGAAACGCCTGTGGAGCTGCTAGCCAATGAAGGTGAGCCAATGAATATATTGTATTAAAACATCAGTGACGTTCAGTGAGACAGTGTTATGTATTGCATGCCCAGGTGTTTCTGATCCCTAGTCCTGTCCTGTCCCCCTCTCCTGTCCCCCTCTCCTAACAGTGAAGACCTTGGAGTGGATCCTTCAGTACCAGCACTATCAGGACCAGCTAGTGGACCAGGCTGCTCTGATGCTGACCCTCTCAGTCCGGGTCACTGAGACACAGCAGGTCCTTGCCACTCAGTTCAGCTTCCGCCTCCGCACCCCCGACCTCATCATTAAGGTGAGACAAAACTACACAGACTGAATTAATCCTATCTACAGCATTTTTCTTTCTATATATAATCTGTCTTTCTCTGTGTCTGATATTGTCTACTGATAATATGATTCAGAGATGTTCTGTAGTGGTAACAGTTTCCTATACTTTTCCCTCCTAGCCGGTAGGGGAGGCTGTGGTGGGGAAAAAGATGGCGGCTGAGATTTTCTTCACTAACCCTCTGCCACGCACACTGAAGGGAGTGGTGTTCCGTGTGGAGGGGCTGGGCCTGCAGAGTGTTCGACAGATCGCTGTTGGGTGAGAAACAATTATAATTCTGTTCATTATCTGCAGCTTCATCTAAGCACGGCTTTAGTCCTTATGACTCTGAAGGTGCACAATGTGTGACGTATGTTGTCACTGTTCTTTTATGTTCTGAACAAGCACAGGTCTGAGTGTCTCTCTCATCTCCTCTCTCAGTGACGTGGCCAGTCGCTCCTCTGTGACTCTGACGGAACACTTTGTTCCTACTCTGCCTGGATCCAGGAAACTGGTGGCTTCTCTGGACTGTAAGCAGCTCACACAAGTTCACGGCGTCGCCAACATTGATGTCAAGGAGAAATGAGCCTTTGGACACCATAGACCCCTTTTGGTCTGCTTTACTATTGAGGCATAATCACTGTGGATGACAGAAGACGTCACCACCTTCTCCTCTTCCATACCAGAGCACTGATGTTGCTGTTGAGTTCATTATGATGTTTGAAAGTACAGTCTAAGTTAGAGACACAGGAAAACCAAACACCATGCAAGACAAACCTTTTCAATCATCATATGTTTCCACTTGAGGATTCCTGTCCCTTATATTGTAACGTTTTTTCATCCCTTCCACTCAATATCAGATTGGACCTGTATAATGTGCCTTGGAAAGTGCCTAAGCATATGATTGCAGTCTTTACAAGATTGGTATTAGAACTTGTACAATTGCATGACATTTCAAAATGTATCTTACCTACTGAACAGAGCACAACTACAGTACATGACACATGGGAACAATAATGTTTGTTTAGTATGCTGTACAGTAAAGCACAAATACTGTGTACAGTGGTTTGTTATGTTGCCAGAGCATTGTATATCTATGACACAATCAGCTTTTTCTCAGATATGATTTTCTAACACTTATTAGAAGGGGTATGTGTTACCTTACACTCTACATTTGAATAATGCTATGGTGTTATTAACTCGTAAAACGTTGTTGATTTTAAGAGATCAGTTCTTTTAAACATACAGGTAACTGCCAAAATAAAGGAAACACTTGGGTAAATGAGGAATACATTGTATATTGAAAGCAGGTGAATCCACACAGGTATGGTTCCTGAGCAATTGACATCCCGTTATGCTTAGGGCCATGTATAAAAATTCTGGGCAGGCCAAGTTGCCCATTATTTTGCTACCATGGTTATGCCCTCATAGGATGACAATGCCCCCATCCACAGGGCACGAGTGGGCACTGAATGGTTTGTTAAGCATGAAAATTATGTAAACCATATGCTATCACCGTCTCAGTGACCAGATCTCAACCCAACACTTATGGGAGATTCTGGAGCAGTGCCTGAGAGCGTTCTCCACCACCATCAACAAAACACCAAATTATGGAATTCCTTGTTAAAGATAGGGATGCGACACCATCGATAGAGTTCCAGACACTTGTAGAATCTATGCCAACGCACATTGAAGCTGTTCTGACAGCTCGTGGTGGTCCAACATCCTATTAAAACACTTTATGTTGGTGTTTCCTTTATTTTGGCAGTTACCTGTATATCCACCTGTATTTATGCACGAGAGTGTAACTGTCTAAAAGTAATTCTATGTGAAATTGATGAACGTGAGTGTATTATGAAGTCAAGTTAAAGATGCTCCAGCCCAGGTTTTGTAGTAATATCAGCTAGCTTTTCTAAATGGCAGCTTTGGCACTTAACAAAATTAACAACCCTGAAGTGTCACAAACTGATGTAAAGGCAGCTACATCACAAACAGTAGTCTGCAACTGCTTTAACTGTTTGAAAACAGAAAATATATTGTATTTATGTGATATTTACATTTTTATACTGTATTATACCATGCAAGTAAATGATTTCACTTCAATATTTTGCCCTTATTCTGTGTGTGAGAGAGCGAGCGAGAGGATAGGATGAACTTTGTCCCTGAGGGGGAAATTATCTTAGGCACACAGTGCGAGAGAGAGAAAGTGGTATAGTGACAGAAACAGGTCTACAACAAGTACAATATTTGGTTGGACAACCTCTCCCCTCCACCTTTCTGCAAAACATAAATTATTAGTGACCCTCCTTTGGATGGTTAATTTCTACACATTTTGCTATGGGGCACAGAGAAAATGTTGCAGTTTTTATACATGTTTTCTGCAATTCTACATATTTTGCCATTGGGTGGTGTGAACATTTTATAACATATTTCATGCAATTCTACTAATTTTGCAATGTCAGTGACTGACATAACAAGAAAAACTGCTGAACGATGCACAACCAAATTTCAAAATTGCACCTGGTGTATTCTACTATTCTTACACTTATAAGTTGAGACCCCGACTTAGTTCCTAATTGTCACTTATGCCTGTAGCCGGCCCTGCATACACATACAGAGCATTCAAAAAGTATTCAGACCCCTTCACATTTTCCACATTTCGTTACAGCATTATTCTAAAAAGGGAAAAAAAAACATTTCCTCCTCAATCTACACACAATACCCCCATAATGACAAAGCAGGTTTTTAGAAATGTTTGCAAATGTATTAAAAAACAGAAACGGCTTTTTTACATACGCATTCAGACCCTTTGCTATGAGACCCGAAATTGAGCTCAGGTACATCCTGTTTCCATTGATCGTCCTTGAGATGTTTCTACACAGGAGTCCACCTGTGGTAAATGCAATTGATTGGAGATGATATGGAAGGGCACACACCTGTCAATATAAGGTCCCACAGTTGACAGTGCATGTCAGAGCAAAAACCAAGCCATAAGGTTGAAGGAATTGTCCGTAGAACTCCGAGACAGGATTGTGTCGAGGCACAGATCTTGGGAAGGACACCAAACAATTCCAGGTGACTACATCATGAAGCTGGTTGAGAGAATGCCAAGAGTGTGCAAAGCTGTCATCTAGACTATGGGTGGTTTTTGAAGAATCTCAAATATATTTCAATTTGTTTAACATTTTTTTTGGTTAGTACATGATTCCACGTGTTATTTCATAGTTTTGATGTCTTCACTGTTATTCTACAATGTTGAAAATAGTTTAAAAACACAAAAAAACAATTGAATGAGTAGGTGTTCTAAAATTTTTGACCGGTAGTGTTTATGTATGTACAGTGCCTTGCGAAAGTATTCGGCCCGCTTGAACTTTGCGACCTTTTGCCACATTTCAGGCTTCAAACATAAAGATATAAAACTGTATTTTTTTGTGAAGAATCAACAACAAGTGGGACACAATCATGAAGTGGAACGACATTTATTGGATATTTCAAACTTTTTTAACAAATCAAAAACTGAAAAATTGGGCGTGCAAAATTATTCAGCACCTTTACTTTCAGTGCAGCAAACTCTCTCCAGAAGTTCAGTGAGGATCTCTGAATGATCCAATGTTGACCTAAATGACTAATGATGATAAATACAATCCACCTGTGTGTAATCAAGTCTCCGTATAAATGCACCTGCACTGTGATAGTCTCAGAGGTCCGTTAAAAGCGCAGAGAGCATCATGAAGAACAAGGAACACACCAGGCAGGTCCGAGATACTGTTGTGAAGAGCTTTAAAGCCGGATTTGGATACAAAAAGATTTCCCAAGCTTTAAACATCCCAAGGAGCACTGTGCAAGCGATAATATTGAAATGGAAGGAGTATCAGACCACTGCAAATCTACCAAGACCTGGCCGTCCCTCTAAACTTTCAGCTCATACAAGGAGAAGACTGATCAGAGATGCAGCCAAGAGGCCCATGATCACTCTGGATGAACTGCAGAGATCTACAGCTGAGGTGGGAGACTCTGTCCATAGGACAACAATCAGTCGTATATTGCACAAATCTGGTCTTTATGGAAGAGTGGCAAGAAGAAAGCCATTTCTTAAAGATATCCATAAAAAGTGTAGTTTAAAGTTTGCCACAAGCCACCTGGGAGACACACAAAACATGTGGAAGAAGGTGCTCTGGTCAGATGAAACCAAAATTGAAATTTTTGGCAACAATGCAAAACGTTATGTTTGGCGTAAAAGCAACACAGCTCATCACCCTGAACACACCATGCCCACTGTCAAACATGGTGGTGGCTGCATCATGGTTTGGGCCTGCTTTTCTTCAGCAGGGACAGGGAAGATGGTTAAAATTGATGGGAAGATGGATGGAGCCAAATACAGGACCATTCTGGAAGAAAACCTGATGGAGTCTGCAAAAGACCCGAGACTGGGACGGAGATTTGTCTTCCAACAAGACAATGATCCAAAACATAAAGCAAAATCTACAATGGAATGGTTCAAAAATAAACATATCCAGGTGTTAGAATGGCCAAGTCAAAGTCCAGACCTGAATCCAATCGAGAATCTGTGGAAAGAACTGAAAACTGCTGTTCACAAATGCTCTCCATCCAACCTCACTGAGCTCAAGCTGTTTTGCAAGGAGGAATGGGAAAAAATGTCAGTCTCTCGATGTGCAAAACTGATAGAGACATAACCCAAGCGACTTACAGCTGTAATCGCAGCAAAAGGTGGCGCTACAAAGTATTAACTTAAGGGGCCTGAATAATTTTGCACGCCCAATTTTTCCGTTTTTGATTTGTTAAAAAAGTTTGAAATATCCAATAAATGTCGTTCCACTTCATGATTGTGTCCCACTTGTTGTTGATTCTTCACAAAAAAAATACAGTTTTATATCTTTATGTTTGAAGCCTGAAATGTGGCAAAAGGTCGCAAAGTTCAAGGGGGCCGAATACTTTCGCAAGGCACTGTATGTGTACAAATCACATCTCTCTACAGTTATTTATCCTTGTTCATATTGAGTAGTTCATTACAACACAATATTGGCAGTCATAAAACAACCTCTTCAAATAAAAATGTTATTGGTCACATACACATGGTTAGCAGATGTCAATGTGAGTGTAATGAAATGCTTCTAGTTCTGAATGAACAGTAATATCTATCGAACAAGTAATCTAACAATTATACAAGTGTAAAGGAATGAATAAGAATATGTACATATAAATATATGGATGAGTGATGGCCGTGCGACATAGGCAAGATGCAGTAGATGGTATAGAGTACAGTAGATACATATGGGATGAGTAATGTAGGGTATGTAAACATTATATAAAGTGGCATTGTTTAAAGTGACTAGTGATACATTTATTACATCCAATTTAATTATTAAAGTGGCTAGAGATCTGAGTCAGTGTGTTGTCAGCAGCCATTCAATGTTAGTGATGGTTGTTTAACAGTCTGATGGCCTTGAGATAGAAGCTGTTTTTCAGTCTCTCGGCCCCATGTTTGATGCACCTGTACTGACTCAAGGGGTTGTTGTCCTTGATGATCTTTTTGGCCTTCCTGTGACATCGGGTGCTGTAGGTGTCCTGGAGGGCAGGTAGTTTGCTCCCGGTGATGCGTTGTGGGCGGAGCAGTCTGGAGAGCCTTATGGTTGTGGGCGGAGCAGTTGCTGTACCAGGCGGTGATACAGCCCGACAGGATGCTCTCAATTGTGCATCTGTAAAAATGTGTGAGTGTTTTTGGTGACAAGCCAAATTTCTTCATTCTCCTGAGGTTTAAGATGCGCTGTTGCGCCTTCTTCATCACACTGTCTGTGTGGGTGGACCATTTCAGTTTGTCCGTGATGTGTACGCCGAAGAACTTAAAACTTTCCACCTTCTCCACTACTGTCCCGTCGATGTGGATAGGGGGGTGCTCCCTCTACTGTTTCCTGAAGTCCACGATCATCTCCTTTGTTTTGTTGACATTGAGTGTGAGGTTATTTTCCTGACACCACACTATGAGGGCCCTCACCTCCTCCCTGTAGGACGTCTCGTCGTTGTTGGTAATCAAGCCTACCACTGTAGTGTCTGCAAAGTTGATGATTGATTTGGAGGCGTGCATGCCACCCGGTCATGGGTGAACAGGGAGTACAGGACAGGGCTGAGCGGAATAGAGATGTTGTTTCCTACCCTCACCACCTGGGGGCGGCCCGTCAGAAAGTCCAGGACACAGCTGCACAGGGCGGTGTCGAGACCCAGGGTCTCGAGCTTAATGACAAGTTTGGAGGGTACTATGGTGTTAAATGCTGAGCTGTAGTCGATGAACAGCGTTCTTACATAGGTATTCCTCTTGTCCAGATGGGTTAGGGCAGTGTGCAGTGTGATTGCGTCATCTGTGGACCTATTGGGGCGGTAAGCAAATTGGAGTGGCTAGAAATAAAGTCAAGATACTATAATGGTGATCTTACTGTCAGTCATGACAACCTCTTGAAAAGAGAAACTTAAAAAGTCACATAACTCACACAGTAGGCTGTATAAAATAAATAAAATGAAGCAGCATCATTAAATCAGTGAAACACACAGACTTTGTTAGGCTACAATGTCGCAGATGCTCTGCACAACTCCGTTGAACTCCTCAGCATAGACATTGTGAGCTGCTCCTTCAACCATCTGAGACTGATTTCAATATGGGTTTGGCAGTGATTTCTTATTTACATGTTTTCTCCTTCCACAATGAGTGATTGGTGTGTTTTTACACTCCATCTCATCACAGTGCAGGTGTAGCTCCTTCTAGAGCATCAACCTGAAGATCACTGATCAACCCCCCAGAGTTCCCAGGTGTCTTGAAAGCACCATAAATCCAGAGAATGCCAGGCAGATGACAAAATTTGCCCACAAAGGACCGCCGTGCCACCTTCCTGTTCAAGTGAGCACAGCACAACAAGGTGAGTCCAAAAATGTATTGTATGCTGCTGCATAAATGATGTAATATGCCAGGGAGATATGTATACTGTAGCTAAGAAAGTAATACCAATGTATGTTGTGTAGTAAGCTGTTAGTTGCCCATGTGCCTCACCCTAAAAATGTGGTCCCTTTTCCCCTCATAACTTAGTCTACTGTTCTGACTTGGTGGTGCACATTTAACCTATAGCCTGTATCAGAGAAATGCCATCAGTCGCGTTGTACAAAACTGGCGATAGCTTTCCGATCTAAAGGATAGCCGTGGTTAGCTGAATACTAACGTTAGCTAGTGAGCTGGCTAACTTCTGGCTAGCTTCTGTTGTGGATTTCGGATATGAGGTGAATAATAGTTTTGGGAAAAAACAGATCCGCACTACATTTGGTGAGGCGGGTTGCAGGAGAGTGTTTTGAAGTTGAGTTTTTAGAAAAAATATAGAAAAAGACAAAAAGAAACTAAACATATATAATAAATGCAACACGGAAATAAATGCATATGTTAAAAGTGATTTTCGCAAGACGAGGACGTCTGACTGCTACGCCATCTTGGAAACCTTGAAGAAGCTATAGAAATAGAATATAAACACAATAGAATAGTTGTTTCTTGTACTATTGTCTCGTGTCTTTAGAGAACTGTTTCACTTTGATGTACTTTTTCTTCTGTCCTTATTTTGTCTTTTCTTCTGTTAACTAGATCTTCTTTGTTAGCTAGCTAGCTTCTTCCAGGAGAGTCCCTAGCAACTGCTTAGCAACTGGTAAACAATTTAGCTAGCTAAGGTAACTGTACAATTTCATTAAAAAGTTACTTTTTCCAAAGCCTATCTTCTTTGTTTGTTGTTTGTTTTGTCTCCAATTCAGTCTTGCCATTTTCTTTTGCTTTTTCCAATGTACTTCACTCTAAAAACCATGTACATTTCAATATTTGTAGGAGCTCATTTTTTTCAGTAGCTGCTGCTCAATTTGGAATCCGGAATAGTCCTTATCCCTTGCTTGTTAGCTAGTCAACTATGGCTATTTGACATCTCTTTGTATATATCCATAAAAATTATGCCCGTTGATTCATGATTTTGACTGGCTGAGAAATACTGCCGGTCTGTCTCACCCAGACTCCCAATATGCTCAGTACTATGGGACTGCTGGAGATCGAATTTTTATTTTATTTATTTCACCTTTATTTAACCAGGTAGGCAAGTTGAGAACAAGTTCTCATTTACAATTGCGACCTGGCCAAGATAAAGCAAAGCAATAAGGCACCTCAGGAGTTCGTGGTATGTGGCCAATATTACAAGGCTACGGTTATATCATGGCATTCCGTGTTGCTTTGTGCCTAAGAACAGCCTTGGTATATATGGGCCATATACCACACCACCTCGGGTCGTGTTGCTTAAATAGACACAGGCTGGAATGCAGTTTTAACTAATCAGCGTTCAGGATTAGACCCACCCATTGTATAAAGCGGCATGACAACGAACGCGATTGGTCGACGGTCTGCTGGGTGGGGTTTTATATGTCAAATCAAATTGTATTTGTAACGTGCTGAATTACAACCGGTGTAGAAATAAATGTTTGCTTGTTTTTCCATTCATTGTCCAATTTAATTCCCATCTCATCCTTTCTGTAATCTCTCTGGTTAGGGTTTAGGACACTGAGGTATAGGTTTAGGGTATGGACGTCCCAAGGATTCCGGATAACGTTAACCTTTTTCCGTTCGCAGTTTTGCAATAGACGAAACGTTTGGCAGCAGAATCGGCGTAATGAATACACCCCAGTTTCAGTGACACGTCATTTTTGTGCGGCATCTGACGGAAGCGACTTGCATCCTGATTCTCTGTGCACGTTTTGGGGCTTTTGTTAATAAGAAAACATGTCTAACTCGGTAATTTCAGTTATTTCTCGATTCTTGGAGGAATACAGGACCAAAACATCGAATAAATTGAAAGTGGTCGACGCCTACCTATTCTACATCTTGTTAACTGGTGCATTGCAGTTTCTGTACTGCTTGCTGGTTGGCACCTTCCCATTCAACAGCTTTCTGGCCGGGTTCATATCTTGTGTTGGAGCCTTCATCCTGGGAGGTAATTTAAACACTCAACTGTAAATGTATTTGCATAATCTTGTGATATTCAGCTGTATTGTACATCAGTGAAGCGTGAGGCCAACCAATGGCAGCCACCATTATTGTGAAATGGTTTCTGATCAACTCACCCCATTTTTTTTCTGGCCTGCCTACAGTCTGCCTGCGTATCCAGATCAATCCAGATAACAAAGGAGACTTCCTGTCCATATCCCAGGAGAGGGCCTTTGCCGATTTCTTATTAGCCCACACTGTCCTGCACCTCGTGGTCATTAATTTTATTGGTTGAGAAACAAATTATTTGAACCCTCAGACCAGGTGTGAACAGTATGCACAAAGTACATCTTCACAGTAATTGTTATCCAGTGTTATGAATCTGCATGTTACTGACATGATTCTTGTTTATTTCATTTCACAGATTAACAACAGACTTGACCAAAATGCACCTGTCACCTCAAGACAACATTCATACAATAAGATTTTGCCTCCCTAATTTACCCTAACTGTAAGTGCATGGGCCGATCAATAATGACTGTGATAATACCCACATCTTCTACAAATTTCTGTCACTAAACTGTCAGTTTCTCAAATAATTATTTTGTACTGTTTGTAAGATTGTTGCAAACAACTTGAGATTGTTGAAATAAAAATAATTGTTGAAGAGTTGTGATTTTAATGGAATATCTCTTTAGCCTTATTGATAATGATTTTCTGAGCAGACCATTCAATAACTAGGACTGGAGACAACTCCCCAATCGGACTTATTCTAAAGCTACTTGAACTGTAGGGCTGTTTCATACTACATGTGTATGACCTAATGATTAGCTATAGACAGCAGTATTCAAATATAAAAGACATGCTAAATTCCCAGATTATTTTTTCTCTGACACCCTCCAAATCTGTCTATTTTTCATAACTAATGTAATGATTACACCTTTATTAATTGCTGGCAATCAAAACTTGGCCAAGTCTGTTCATCTTGGTACATTGATCTAGTTCAAAAGAAGGCAACAGTAAACACGTTGTCCCCCACGAATGATGCAGAAATAAGCGAAAGAAAAAGGACAGCTCTCCACACGACCTTTTCAATAAGTCTTGCGAGAGCTTGGTAAGTATGTTCTGTCTCGCATGACTGAGTATCACTAACTATGATGAAACAATTTTAAGAAGAGGCAACCGTAAACACGAATAATAAAGGTTTCCGAGTTCCCAGTTGTTTTGAACGTGGCATTTATCAGAACAGACCTTTTTCGTTATCTGGCGAAACTGTAGGGCAGTAGGATTCACTTTCGTATATGCCCAGCAGAAGGCAGTAAAATACATTTTAAAGGGAAATAAAACATATTTTCAGACTTTGTAGCTAGTATTTTGGTCTTTTCAAGATTCCGTATGTGCAACTACAAACATATTCCCCGACCCCCATATACTTCCAGAGAAAGGTTTCTATACCGTTTTGATACTTCTGAAAGCATCCATGTAACTTGTAAATATATTTTCTACACATATATTTATATAAACTATGATCGTTATAATATTGCTGACAAGTTGGTGTGTAGCTAGCTATTCAAGCAATATGCTAGTTATAACTAATTATCTAGAAAAGCTAGCGGCAGCCAACTTGCTAGCTATTGTAGTTAGCTTGGGCATTTTCACATACCGGTAGCTTTAATAAAGAGTACATTTGGAAACTCTGGGTATAAGGAGCCATGAAGACGAACGTGTGAAGTTCATAAGAACATCAAAGTAGATGTCAAATGAAAGCTAAGAGTGTGTGTGCCTCTGTTCCTTCATAATCTAATGCAGCTGGATATCTTTGTGGATCTATCCAGACTTTAGACTTCGAATCCACATCCACTTGAAAGCGTTTTGCTACACAAACTCTAGGGGAAGAGGGATACACACACTTTCTCAAATGCAGATCTCTAAGGAGTAAATCAGTGAATTGTAAACATATTGATAGTAGTAATCTTGTAATAACGATTAATTAAATTGTTTGTCAGTCATTTCACTCAAATGTATTATTCACAGATTGTCACCATGCCACTGACAAATGCTGAAAAGCAAAGAAGATACAGGCAAAGACTAAAGGAGAAGGGGAGTTATGAGGAGGTCAAAGAAAAAGACAGGAAGAGGCACAGTTTGAGAAAAGCAAAGGCTAAAAGCCAAGGAAAATGTATGTTTCTAGTGTTTTGTGAGTTTGATCAATTACCCTTTCAATGTATATTTCCATACAAATGATTTATAACTTTGTGTACCTATTTATGCTGCATCATCACAAAGAGAATGACATTCAAATCCATAACTAATTTCTGTGTCTAGAACAAAGCAGGGACCCATCATTTCATTCCGTTACCATAAATATGTTACCAGGGGGTTAATCCACTTCTTAATAACCAGATACTTTTTTTGTATAACTAAGTTGTCATATCACAAAGCTGACACCCCATTCTTTCAGCAGACATCTTTTAATCTTATTTCAGAGCAGATATTTATGTTTTTGGAAAACTTGGTCACACATTTTGGGGAATTTACTTTTGCTCTTAGTAATGTCCTGTTTATATTTGCTGTTTTATTCTATTCCTTACTCTGTATGTGTCCTTGGATCTTGAAAGGTGCAATAACATGTATTATTATTATTGACAGGGCATGAGTTTCATCATCATCTGCTGAAGATGGATCAATATGGGAGATATGAAAGCAGTGGTCAGCCAGGAGAGCTTTTTGTAGGTTAACCCACATTTTTATCCATTCTTCAAAATGAGAAGCAATTAATTCTACCATATCTAACACAATTGGCTGTTCATTAACAAGTTCTATTGGTCAAATAGTTTATTTCCCTAACCCCAACCATGGTCTGTTCTAGGATCACTCACTGCATTGGAGGCAGGTCAAAGAGGAGGCTGAAGAATGTGAGATTCAGCAGAGCCAAGGGTCAGCAGTTTAATTAGGAGTTGAAATATCCCAGGTTTGTCTAAAGATCCCTCCTTTGATACAGTTTCAGACATCCATGGAGTCACAGAACAAGAGCGTGTACATAAACGCATGAAGTATCTCAAAGTAAAGGTAAGTGGCTATGTCCTTAACTGTGCAAGGCTTGTTACAAGGCACAGAGTTATTGTTAGAAATAAAATGATACATTAATTAATTATGTTTTCTCCGTGTCAGGTGCTGCCTTCTCTAGTCCCAGTCAAAGAGTCTGAAGAATGCTCCCTTGTGCCAGTAGATGAAATTGCCTCAATTACAGTGAAGGACGAAGAGAATGAAGACTGGTTGAAGTCAGAAGATGAGGATCTTGTGAAAGTGTCAGTGCCTTGGGAGCTGTTGGAAACATCACCATCATCATCATGTTCAGATACAGAGGACAGTGATAATGTGCTGGTGAGTTCAAACATTTAATAATAGACTGAGTGAAATAGACACCCTTTGAGATGTTTTGTAAGGTTAGGTTTGTGTGCATTATCTCTTTAGCTGTGCTTGTCAATGGGCCTCCTAACAATATTTTATGGATGTTATGGAAAATGTCATGTTTTTTTCTTTGATAGCACATGGACACAAAAAACCTCAGTAGAAAGAGGCCAAGAGCTGCTGTGACCATTCTACCACAGGATCCCCTGGATTCAGAGATGGAAGACCTAAGTGACTCAGAGGATGATGACCTAGAGGATATTCCAAAACCAGGAGATCTGGAGGATGAGTCCCCTTCTAAGCTTACAAAAGGAGATGCTTCCCCATACCCTAAAACCGCAGAGTCTCCCAAGAGAAAGAAGAGAAAAAGCAGAAATGTAATTATATTGGTTCCTACAGACGCATATAGCCACAATCTCGACACAGTTGTAAGCCCATTTAATTCTAGTTCCTTCAAAACACAGCCAAGACATCCGCTTTGGAAGAAGGCCGACATAGATTCCTTCCAAGTTCCAGATCCAGTGTTTGTGGCACCACAGTGTGTTCAATCCCCCTATCAATATTTCAAGATGTTCTTCACTGATCAGATGATTGCACACATTGCTGAGCAGACCAACCTTTACTCTGTTCAACAGACTGGATCCGCAATCAACACAAACTCTGGAGAAATTGAGGATTTCTTGTCTATGCTTCTCTACATGGGTGTTTTTGACTTTCCAACCTTTGTGGACTACTGGCATTATGACTCTCGCTTCCCACCTGTGGCTGATACCATGTCTGTAAGAAGGTTCCAGTCACTCTGCAGGTTTCTTCACTTCAATGACAACATGCAAAATAATCACAGTCCTGACCGCTTCTACAAGATCCGACCTCTTTTTAACATGCTGCGTCAACAGTGTCTCCTCATACAGCCAACCAACAGGCAAAGCATAGCTGAAGTCATGGTAGCTTACAAATCTAATCAGCATGACAAATTTGGTTTTAGGTTATTCTGTCGGGGCAGTTCTTCAGGTATTATCCATGACCTGCTACTGTACCAAGGGGATACAACATTTCTCAACAGTGGGCTAAATGTAGATGAACAGAATCCTCTGCTGAGTACCAAGGTTGTCACCACCCTCTGTACATCTATTGCAGAGCCAGAGGCTACAGTTGTTTTCTGTGACAACTACCTCATCAGTCTTGACCTGGTAAAGTCCCTGCAGGCCAGACTGGGTGTGAGGTGTATTGGCACTGTGAGAACAAACGGCACAGGTGGAGCAACTGCAATGGATGACAAGGATCTTGCAAAGCTAGGGCGTGGAGCATACGACTACTGTTCTCAAGAGGGGGTGATTGCTGTCAGGTGGTTGGACAAAAAGAGTGTCTCAATACTAAGCAATGCATGTGGAATTGAACCTCTGGGGTATGTTAGGCGGTTCTGTCGGGAGACCCATCAAAAGATTGATATCACATGCCCATCAGTCATGTCGGCTTACATTCAAGCAAAGGAGGGCATCGATCTGTCTGATATGCTGGTGCGTCTGTACAAGACACCTATGAAGGCACGCCGGTGGTACCTACCTCTGTTTGGATACATCCTTGATCTGTGCATTGCCAATGGTTGGCTGATGTACAAGCGGGACTGTGACCTTCTCAAGGAAAAACCAGTGCACCTAAAAAGGTTTCGTTTGTCTGTGGCAGGGACTCTAAAAGTAGTCAACAAACTCCCAACCAGGGTTGGCCAACCATCAGTTCCTCCAAATCCACACACAACTCCAAAGCGGCTGCACAATCCCAGAGCCTTACAGCCTACAGCAGATGTCCGTTATGACTGCCTTGGACACTGGCCTATCTTTGGGGAACAGAGAGGAAGGTGCAACCTGTGCGTCAAGGGCGTCTCGAGGTGGAAGTGTTCCAAGTGTGGTGATGGAAAGTTGTTTTTGTGTCTGAACAACAAGCAGCAGTGCTTTGTGTGTTATCACCAGAAGTGATCATTATCAGAGCACAATAATATTATGTTGGCTTTTTGTTACATAAAAAAAGATTTATTCGAAAACATTCGTTTTTGTTGTTTTCCTATTATATGGAAGTTTCCATGAAGTTGATGGACAATCTAATTGTTCTCAGTGTTTCAACATTGATACTGTTAATTGTGGCCATTTTTGCTGTTACTGTGATGCCTATAATTTGGACTACCATGAAGTAAAGGTTACTTTTTTACTTATGTTTTACTTCACTTGAACATGTTTTTGTATTATTGTTTCATAAGGACATGTACATTTACTAAGGTTTACTGAATTATTATAATTTGTGTTGCACAAATAAAAATGCGCTACTTGTTTCTCACTGTTGCCTCTTTGTCCAGAAGTTCATTTTTTCCACTAGTTTTTTTTAAACTATTTTGCACCCTACCTATACTGAACAAAAATATAAAACACAATATACAACCATTTTACTGAGTTACAGTTACTACAACAAAATCAGTCAGTTGAAATAAATAAATTAGACCCCAATCTATGGATTTTACATTACGGGGTAGGGGCACAGCAAATCAGAATTAGTTTTCCCCACAAAAGGGCTTTATTACAGACAGAAATACTCTGAAATAGTTTCATCAGCTGTCCAGGTGGCTGGTTTCAGACAATTCCACAATTCAGCCAGATGTGGATGTCCTGGACTGGCGCGGTTACACGTGGTGTGCAGTTGTGAGGCCAGTTGGAAGTACTGCCAAATTCACTAAAATGACATTTGAGGCAGCTTATTGTAGAGAAATTAACATTCAATTATCTGGCAACAGCCCTGTACATTCTTGCATTCCATGCCAATTGCACACACCTTCAAACCTTGAGGCATCTGTGGCATTGTGTTGTGTGACAAAACTGCACATTTTCGTGGCCTTTTATTGTCCCCAGAACAAAGCGCACCTGTGTAATGATGTGTAACCTTAATTGAACTAGGCAAGTCAGTTAAGAACAAATTCTTACTTACAATGATGGCCTACCGGGGAACAGTGAGTTAAGTGCCTTGTTCAGGGGCAGAACGACAGATTTTTACCTTGTCAGCTCGGGGATTCGATCCAGCAACCTTTCGGTTACTGGCTCTAACCACTAGGGTACCTGCCGCCCTGATCATGCTGTTTAATCGGATTATTGACATGACACACCTGTCAGGTGGATGGCAAAGGAGAAATGCTCACTAACCGGGATGTCAACAAATTTGTGCACAAAATTGGAAAGAAATAAGCCTTGAGGTGAAATAAAAGATCCCAGAAATTGTCCATACGCACAGTATGGACAATTTCTGGGATCTTTTATTTCACCTCATGAAACATGGGACCAACCCTTTACATGTTTATTTTATATTTTTGTTCAGTACTCCCAAGTGGGTGAGCCTATGCCCCCCCCAGCCCCACCCATGGCTGCACCCATTTCCCAGTCATGTGAAATCCATAAATTAGGGCCTAATTAATTAAATAAAACTGGCTGATTTCCTTCTATGAACTGTAACTCACTCAGTAAAATCTTAGAAATTGTTGCATGTTGCATTTATATTTTTGTTCAGTATAGCAAACAGAGTAGCAGCATATGTGAAACTGTGTGGGCAGTGTGAAACCTTAATTGGGCAGAACGGCTTGTGGTAATGAATGGAGCAGAATCAGTGGAATGGTATCAAATACATCAAACATGGTTTCCAGGTGTATGATGTCATTCCATTTACATCGTTCTGAGCATTATTATGACTCCCCTCAGCAGTCTCTTGTAAATTGTGTGTTGGCATGTCAGCGTAAGTATGTGTGGGTAGAGTGCAGTGAGTGTGCATAGTCAGTGCAAAATGCAGGCCTAGATAGTATTCAGCCAATTAATGAAGGTTATTTTTTGACTGAACTGAATCTCCCCTCATCTCTGCTTCAAAGGAGCATGACGTTTCAAGAGGGTTGAAGATCGTAGCAGTACATCATTTTATCCAACTATGGCACCTGCTTGACTATGCTTTTTCCACGTCGGGCAGTAAATCAGTGGATGGTACTGATTTAGAAAGTTGTTTTTGGCATCACTGAGCAGTGCCCATTAAATAATTAAATCCAATTGTTAGACTCTACCACCAACTCCAAATCAAACCCAAACATGGATTTCATGTTCTCGCTTTTGTTAAGGGTTGCGTCAATCGAATCTGATATCAGGATAAATATGACACTGAGTCACCTTATTGTATACTATGTATTTTTTATTAGCTAAGCAATAAGTGGTAAATGCAATTTTCGTATATACGTCCCACCTCGCAGGGCAAACAGAGTACTGACTTGTTCCTGACAAAGATATTATAATATACTCTGACAAAAGTAGTTCCTGCTTCCGAGCCGGCCTGTCAGAGTAGAGACTGGGCGTGGTTTAGACTCACTCAGCCTATCGTTGACTGTTGGCGCACAGGCTGGTCCCAGCCCCTTAGGCGCTTCAGCGGTCAGTCATTGTAGTTGTGTAGAATATCTATGCGCCCGTGCTCGATACAGTTATAAAGCACCTGGCTCCTGTTCTCTAACAAAATACAGTTTGTTCCCTACACTACGTTCTGTATGTGTCTGTTTTGATGTTATTCTGTATTTTTCCATCACGAGAAAGGCCCATGGCCCTGAAACTGTTAACAATGTCTCAAGTCAGCTATGTTGCATAACACATATACCCACACAAGCCAACAGCAAATATTATTCCATCACATATGATATGGTAAGGGCTAAAGTGTATAACACAGAACCTCACACTTTGCGTGCACACCTGTTTGTCCCAGCTAATCAGCCTCGCAATATGGGCACCTTGTTGACGCAGAGAGAAAGTGGAATAGAGTGCGCGCGCAAACATTGCTATCCATGTTTGGTTTTGATTTGGAGGAGGTTGGTAGCATCTAACAACTGGATTTAATGGCTCCATGGGCACTGCAAATGACGACTTCCTAATCAGAACCGTCTACCACTTACGGATATACTTTCGGACGTAGTAAAAGTGTCGCCAAACAGGCACTGTCCGGCAAATAACACTCATACAACCTGGGTAGATATATTGTGTTATATTCTCCTACATTCAATTCACATTTACACAAACTTCAGTGTTTTCTTTCAAATAGTACCAAGAATATGCATATCCTTGGTTCTGTGCCTGAGCTACAGGCTGTTAGATTTGGGTATGTCTTCAGGCGGAAATTGAAAAAAGTAGGGGGTAGCTCTAAGAGGTTATTAATAAAGCCACATACAAACATGGTCTCTCTTTTGTTTTCTTGAGTAAGGCAGCTCCAACATGCAGGTGTTTCAGCCTAGCTCAGTGCTTTCTGCGGTGCTGGGGCAAGCCAGCAGAAAATAGAGCGTTGTGCCGTGATTGGCTTAGTATTCTGTCACTCATGGGGACACTAAATCACCGCCAAGTCTAAGGGTAGAGCTAGAAATCTCTATCCCCTTGGGTGCTGCCATAGAGTTACATTAGAAGTGCCCATCCAAGAAGGTTCAAGGTCATTGGCCACAGAATGACGTCAAATCACGTTATATGTACAGTAGCTTTGATTGGACTGATCATGTCAACATCATACTTTCAAAATCTTAGCTAGCAGTCATCATCATGAATCAAGTCATCATCATGAATCAAGTCGCCAATCTACTGGCAAATCATTTTTGATCCTTGTCATATGAAGATAAAGAATTAAGAGAAATTATAGATAAAATGTATTGGTGCTCATCCGCCATTGGACATAAACATTACACAAGTTGGAAATCGCAAATTCAACAATGAGTGGTTTGTAAGGAATCTGTGACAGTGGCTAACTGCAAGCATTGCAAAGCAATCACTCGCCTGCTAATCAGGGGAGTGGCTGTATGGTCCCAAATCTGGGATTAAGGGGCTCTTTTCCCCAAATAAAAATGATAAACATTCAACATTGGCCATGCTATGAATGAAGCATGGTTTGGGCCTTGCTCAAAACAACTTAACTTGGAACTACGAAAACTTGACTTCAGTGAGTTCCAGTCAAATGGGAAATCGGGAATAAACGAGCTCCAATAGACCTCTTTCCAGCACAGATGCACGAGACTCTTGGCTGCAGTAAGAAAACCATCGCCATCTGCGCTCATTCAACATAGCCTAGATTTACGTTGTTATTACTTCTAAACAAAACTTTTTGGGGTTATCATGCAATTATTTTTTGATTCTTGAATTGAACAGTCAATAATATTATATTTGATTGTGATCTTTGTATAAAAAATAAAAAAAGCCAGAGACATTTTACTGCTTGGAGTGAAAGTGTAAAAAAAAAAAAAAGTCTAATACTGTTGATTTGCGATGATGACACAAACATATTAAGCAAAACATTCATACGAGCCTTAAAATCCTATTATAATCCAAAAGTAGTATGACAAGCACTCTTAAGCAACATCTAAATATATGTTTTTTTTGTTGCTGGCTTTCTGTAAGAACTCCCCCATGTTCTGCCACTAACTTTCGCGCATTGCCATCGTGCCGCAATGTTTGCAAACACAGAAAGGGGTCTAACGGGGGTTCCGTTCTTGTTGGTACATTGGTCTCGTTCAAATTCATTGAACGTTATTTTTATCCAAGAAGGCTTCGTTCTTTTGACGTACCAATTGCAGGGAAGTATGATTCACTTTCATGTATGTCCAGCTGAGGTAGCAAAAAAAAGCCTTTAAAGGTAAGGAATGTATTTTCAAAATCTGGTATTTTGGTCTTTTCGAGGTTCCGTATGTGCAACCGCAATAATATTCCCCGAGTCTCGGATACTTCTGAAAACATCCATGTTACAGGTAAATATATTTTTATGCGTATATATTTATCTAAACATATATGCACTTTATTTGATGACAAGTTGGTTGTGTAGCTAGCTGTAGAAGCCATCATTTTGCCAAATATAATCGGATTATCTAGCTAGAATATAATAGATAGCTATCTAGCTACAAGCCAACGTTAGCTTTTGGGCAATTCCACGAACTAGTATACATACAGCTATATAAATAAACGCAACATGCAACTATTTCAAAGATTTTACTGAGTTACAGTTAATAAGGTAATCAGTCAATATAAATACATTAGGCCCTAATCAATGGATTTCACATGCCTGGGAATACAGCTATGCATTTGTTGGTCACAAATACCTACATAAAAAAAGGTAGAGGCGTGGATCAGAACCAGTCAGTGTCTGGTGTGACCACCATTTGCCTCATGCAGCACAACACATCTCATTCGCATAGAGTTGATCAGCCTGTTTGTGGAATGTTGTCCCACACCTCTTCAATGGCTGTGCTAAGTGGCTGAATATTGTCGGGAACTGGAACAGGCTATCTCACACGTCCAAAGCATCCCAAACATGCTCAATTGGTGAAATGTATGGTGAGTATGCAGGCCATGGAAAAACTGGGACATTTTCAACATCCATGAATTGTGTACAGACTACAGAGCCTTGCATTATTATGCTGAAACATGAGGTGATGGCGGCGGATGAATGGCACGACAATGGGCCTCAGGATCTTATCACGGTATCTCTGTGCATTCAAATTGCCATAAATTAAAATGCAATTGTGTTCGTTGTCCATAGCTTATACTTGCGCATACCATAACCCCACCATTGAGCACTCTTTTCACAACGTTGACATCAGCAAACTGTTCACCACACAACACCATACAATGTTTGCCATCTGCCCAATATCGTTGAAACCGTGATTCATCCGTGAAGAGCGCACTTCTCCAACGTGGCAGTGGCCATCAAATGTGAGAGTTTGCCCACTGAAGTCAGTTACAACTCCGAACTGCAGTTTGGTCAAAACCCAGGTGAGGACGACGAGCAAGCAGATGAGCTTCCCTGATGCGGTTTCTGACAGTGTGTGCAGAATTTTTTTGTTTGTGCAAACCCACTGTTTCATCAGCTGTCTGGGTGGCTGGTCTCAGATGATCGTTTGTGAGGCCGTTTGGATGTACTGCCATATTCTCGAAAACTACTTTGAGGGGGCTTGGGGTAGCGACATTAACATTAAATTCTCTAGCAACTGCTCTGGTGCACATTCCTCCACTCACCATGAGAATTGCACACTCCCTCAGAACTTGAGACATCTGTGGCATTGTGTTGTGACAAAACTACACATTTTAGTGGGTTTTTATTGTCCCCTGATCATGCTGTTTAATCAGCTTCCTGATATGCCACGAATGTCAGGTGGCTGGTTTAATCAGCTTCCTGATATGCCACGAATGTCAGGTGGCTGGAATAATCAGCTTCCTGATATGCCACGAATGTCAGGTGGCTGGATTAATCAGCTTCCTGATATGCCACGAATGTCAGGTGGATGGATTATCTTGGCAAAGGAGAAATACTCAAACTGGCATGTAAACACATTTGCGTACAAAACTGGGGAGAAATAAGCTTTTTGTGTATACATACTTTTTGGGTCCATTTTCCAACCTGTTGGTGGACATTTGGAACCTAAATTAGCCATAGCTCTGAGTGAGCAAAATTAGGCTAGCATAATGGTGAAAACTTGCAAAGGATTTTTAACTCGCACAGGATTTTAACTTCTCTATCAAACATTGAGAGAATGGCGCTGTATTGGATAGCAGCCATTTTACTGGTTGGGGGGGGTGCTGATTTTAACTGTTTGTACATAACGTTTCCTCCATTTCCTATGACCGAAAAGAGCTTCTGAACATCAGAACATCGATCATTAACGTGGACATGATGCTCATCCCCGGACCAGGCCCAAATGCTTGATTATTAGTTGATTATTTGAATCAGCTGTGTAGTGCTAGGGCAAAAAATGAAATACATTTGGTAAAGCCTGGAGTAAGCTGGGGAGGAAGTGTAGTTTGTCAACTGGAGGCACACACAGTATATGGATCTGTGCAAATGCAGCTGTGATATCATTGTGAATCTATCCCTCTTTGGACTTTTTGAATCCCTATCCACTTGAAAGTGTTTTGTACGGAAACTTTGAAGAAGGTCACTGATTGGCTGGGGGAGGAACACGTGTGTGTTTGTGATTTAGCAAATGCAGTTGTTTTCAAGGGTTGAATTAATTGATTGTAAACATCTTGATACTAATGTTAGTGTTGTAATAAAGATTAATTCACATGGCCATCAGTCATTCCACTCAAATGTTTTTTTTTCACAGATTGTCACCATGCCACTGACAAATGCTGAAAAGCAAAAAAGAGGGAAGTTAAGGTCAAAGAGAAACTTTGGAATTGCCCTTAAGCTATCATCAGGGGGGGAAGGTAGCTTAGCCGGGCCAGAAACCGAAAAATCGCTAGTTTGAATCCCAGAGCTGACAAGGTACTTAATCCTAATTGATCTAACTCAACATTTGGGTGGTTTGTTTTGTTATTGACAGGTCACGAGTCTGTTCATCTACTGAAGATGGATCAATATGGGAGATGTGAAAGCAGTGATCAGCCAGAAGAGGTTAACCCACATTTTTATTTGTTCTTCAAAATTATAAAATATTTAGTTTTACATCTAAACTAATCGGCTATCCATTAACAGGTTTTATTGGTCAAATTGAGTTTATTCTTCTAACACCAACGGTGGTCTGTTCTAGGATCCCTCACTGCATTGGAGTGAGGTTAAAGAGGAGGCTGAAGAATGTCCGATTTCAGCTGTGTCGTTAGGAGTTGAAACATCCCAGGTTTGTCAAAAGGAGGACCCCGATGAACAAGATCCTTCCTTTGACACAGTTTCAGACATACATGGAGTCACAGAGCAGGAGTGTGGACATAAAGGCATGACACATCTAAAGGTAAGTATCTATTTTACACTGCAAGCCCACTTACAAGGCCCAGTGGTGTTAGAATTACAGTACCAGTCAAAGTTTGGACACCTACTCATTCAATGGTTTCAAAGTAGCCACCCATTGCCTTGATAACAGCTTTGCAAACTCTTGGCATTCTCTCAACCAGTTTCACTTGGAATGCTTTTCCAACAGTCTTGAAGGAGTATGCTGAGCACCTGTTGGCTGCTTTTCCTTCAGTCTGCGGTCCAACTCATCCCAAACCATCTCAATTGGGTTGAGATCGGATTATTGTGGAGGCCAGGTCATCTGACGCAGCACTCAATCACTCTCCTTGGTCAAATAGCTCTTACACAGCTTGGAGGTGTGTTTTGGGTCATTGTCCTGTTGAAAAACAAATGATAGTCCCACTAAGCACAAACCAGATGTGATGGTGTATCGCTGCAGAATGCTGTGGTAGCCATGCTGCTTAAGTGTGCCTTTAATTCTAAATAAATCACTGACAGTGTCACCAGCAAAGCACCATCACACCTCCTCCTCCATGCTTCACGGTGGGAACCACACATGCAGAGATCATTCGTTCATCTACTCTGCAGCTCATGAAGACAGTGGTTGGAACCAAAAATGTCAAATTTGGACTCATCAGACCAAAGGACAGATTTCCACCGGTCTAATGTCCATTGCTCGTGTTTTTTGGCCCAAGCAACTCTTCTTCTCATTGGGGTCTTTTAGTAGTGGTTTCTTTGCAGCAATTCGACCATGAATCTCAATATCAACTGTTCAGATGTCTCTTAATTGAACTCTGTGAAGCAATTAATTTGGGCTGCAATTTCTGAGGCTCTAATTAACTTATCCTCTGCAGCAGAGGTAACTCTCGGTCTTCCTTACCTGTGGCGGCGATCCCATGAGAGACAGTTTCAGCTCTTGATGGTTTTGCAACTGCACTTGAAGAAACTTTAAAAGTTCTTGACATTTTTTGGATTGACTGATCTTCATGTTTTAAAGTAATGATGGACTGTCATTTCTCTTTGCTTATTTGAGCTGTTCTTGCCATAATTTGGACTTGGTCTTTTGCCAAATAGGGCTGTCTTCTGTATATCACCCCTACCTTGTCACAACACAACTGATTGGCTCAGACGCATTAAGAAGGAAAGAAATTCCACAAATGAACTTTTAACAAGGCACACCTTTTTAATTGAAATGCATTAAGAAGCTGGTTGAGAGAATGCCAAGTGTGTGCAAAGCTGTCATCAAGGCAAAGGGTGGCTACTTTAAAGAATATTAAATATAAAATATAAAAAACAAAAAAAATGGTTACTACTTGATTCCATATGTGTTATTTCATAGTTTTGATGTCTTCACTATTATTCTACAATGTAGAAATTAGTAAAAAATAAATAAAGTGAAACCCTTGAATGAGTAGGTGTGTCCAAACTTGTGACTGGTACTTTGTTTTCTCTGTGTCAGGTGCTGCCTTCTCCAGTCCCAGTCAAAGAGGAGTCTGAAGAATGCTCCCTTCTGCCAGTAGATGAAGAGGAAGTTGCCCTATTTACAGTGAAGAAGGAAGAGGATGAAGACGGGTTGAAGTCAGAAGATGAGGATGTTGTGAAAGTGTCAGTACCTTGGGAACCGTTGGAAACATCATCATCATGCTCAGATACAGAGGATACAGAGGACAGTGAGATGGAAAGTGATCATGTGCAGGTAAGTTCAAGCGTGTAATAACGTAGAGTGAAATACACACTTTGAGATGTTTTGTAGGGTTAGCTTCTTGAAGGGCCATACTAAAAGTTAATTAATTCCACTCGTTGTTTTCACCATTCTGCACCCTACATATTTTATGCTGTGTACCACAAATCTATCTTTCAGTCTTCATTCTTTCTGCCACTATGTGACTGCATATGTAGTGGGCTACTGACATATACAAGAAGTAGGCCAGGTATAGGTGTGGCGACAATGTCTAAATTTAAGCCTATAGCTTCATAACAAAGTTAAGATTTCATAAACACAAAGCATAGCTTTCTTGAGCAGCTACTAGCTTGAGTGCTGGGCCTAGTTAGTATTCAGCCAATTCTTAAAGGTAACCCACTGAGCAAAAAACTTGTTGAATCAATGCAATTTGGCAACGTATTGTGATGTGGCTTCAGAAAGTATTAATTCCCCTTTACTTATTCCACATTTTGTTTTTACCGCCTGAATTCAACATTTATTTATTTTTAAATTCTCTCACCCCTCGACCCACAATACCCCATAATGACAAAGTGAAAACATGTTTTAAGAAATTTTAGCAAATTTATTGAACATAAAATACAGAAATGTCTCATTTACATAAGTATTCACACCCTTGAGTCAATACATGTTAGAATCACCTGTGCAGCGAATTCAGCTGTGAGTCTTTCTGGGTAAGTCTAAGAGCTTTGGCCTCCCGGGTGGCGCAGTGGTTAAGGGCGCTGTACTGCGCCAGCTGTGCCATCAGAGTCCCTGGGTTCGCGCCCAGGCTCTGTCGTAACCGGCCGCGACCAGGAGGTCCGTGGGGCGACGCACAATTGGCCTAGCGTCGTCCGGGTTAGGGAGGGATTGGTCGGTAGGGATCTCCTTGTCTCATCGCGCACCAGCGACTCCTGTGGTGGGCCGGGCGCAGTGCGCGCTAGCCAAGGTTGCCAGGTGCACGGTGTAGCCTCCGACACATTGGTGCGGCTGGCTTCCGGGTTGGATGCGCGCTGTGTTAAGAAGAAGTACGGCTGGTTGGGAGGACGCATGACATTCAGCCTTCGTCTCTCCCGAGCCTGTACGGGAGTTGTAGCAATGAGACAAGATAGTAGCTACTGGATACCACGAAATTGGGGAGACAAAGGGGTAAAAAAAAAATTTTTTAAGTCTAAGCTTTGAACACCTGGATTGTACAATATTTGCACATTCTTTTTTTAATTTTTATTATTGAAGCTCTGTCAAGTTGGTTGTTGATATTTGCTATACAGCCATTTTCAAGTCTTGCCATCGATTTTTCAAGCCAATTTGAAGTCAAAACTAACTAGGCCACTCAGTAACATTCAATGTTGTCTTGGTAAGCAACTCCAGTGTAGATTTGGCCTTAGGTTATTGTCCTGCTGAAAGGTGCGTTTGTTTCCCAGTGTCTGTTGGAAAGCATACTTATATTGTTGTTGCCTGAGCTTGGCTCTATTCAGTTTCCTTTTTATCCTACAAATCTCCCTAGTCCTTGCCGATGACAATCATACCCATAAAATTATGCAGCCACCACCATGCTTGAAAATATGAAGAGTGGTACTCCGTGATGATGTTGGATTTTCTCCAAGCATAACACTTTGTTTTCAGGACATGAAGTTAATTTCTTTGACACATTTTTGGCAGTTTTACTTTTGTGCATTATTGCATGTTTTGGAATATTTGTATTCTGTGCAGGCTTCCTCCTTCCACTCTGTAGTTACTCCACAATACTAAGCTAAATGACAATGTTGTTGATCCATCAACAGTTATCTCCTATCACAGCCATTAAACTCACCATTGGGCTCATGGTGTAATCCCTGAGTGGTTTCCTTCCTCTCCGGCAACTGAGTGGGAAAGACGCCTGTATCTTTGTAGTGACTGGGTGTATTGATACACCAGCCAAAGTATAAAGAAGAACTTCACCATGCTCAAAGGGATATTCAGTGTCGGCTTTATTTACAAATGGAACCTATTGGCAGATGGGTAAAAAATGTAAGGCATTGGAAAACCTCCCTTTGTGATTGAATCTGTTTGAAATTCACTGCTCAACATGCAACGATTTTACTGAGTTACAGTTCATATAAGGAAATCAGTCAATTGAAATACATTCATTAACCCCTAATATATGGATTTCACATGACTGGGCAGAGGCCCACCCACTTGGGAGCCAGGGCCACCCACTGGGGAGCCAGGCTCAGCCAATCAGAATGAGTTTTTCCCACACCAAAAGGCTTTATTACAGACAGAAATGCTCCTCAGTTTCACCAGCTGTCCTGCTGGCTTGTCTCGCACGATCCCGCAGGTGAAAAAGTCGGATGTGAATGTCCTGGGCTGGCGTGGTTACACGTGGTCTGCTTTTGTGACGCCGGTTGGACGTACTTACAAATTCTCTAAAATGACATTGGAGGCGGCCTATGATAGAGAAATGAACACAACATTCTTGTAATCAGCATGCCAATCACACACTCCCTAAAATCTTGTCGTGTTGTGTGATAAAACTGCATATTTTAGTGGTATTTTATTCTACCCTACCAAGCAAACTTTTTTGCAGTTATTGCTAACATGACCCCAATTTTCTCCAAAACACAATACAATAAAGGCAGGATACTTGTCCACATGATTAAGCATGTATTTAATGTAGCAAAAATGACATTGCTCATTGGTCCAAAATTAGTTTGTTACTGCCTTTTTGGTTGGTAGGTCAGTATTGTCCCCAGCGCAAGGTGCACCTGTGTAATGATCATGCTGTGTAATCAGCTTCTTGATATGCCACACCTGTCAGGTGGGTGGATTATCTTTATCTTGGCAAAGTGGAAATGCTCACTAAAAGGGATGTAAACAAATTTGTGCACAAAATATTAGAGAAATAAGCTTTTTGTGCATATGGAACCTTTATCTTTTATTTCAGCTCGTTAAACATGGGACCAACACTTCCATGTTGCATTTATATTTTTGTTCAGTATATGTGTGGGATACAGAGATGAGGTAGTCATTCAAAAATCATGTTAAACACTATTGCACACAGAATGATACCATGCAACGTATTATGTGACTGGTTTGGCACATTTTTACGGCTGAACTTATTTAAGCTTGCCTCAAGAAAGGTGTTGAATACTTGACTCACGATATCTCTGCTTTTCATTATTAATTGATTTCAAAAAATGTCTATAAACATAATTCCACTTTGACATTATGGGGTATTATGAGTGACACATTTAACATTTTTGGGTGACTGGAGTCTCTGACAATCTTATGGGACTTCCTCTGACACCGCCTATTATTTCGGTCCTGGGTGGCAGGAAGCTTGGCCCCAGTGATGTGCTGGGCCATTCGCACTACCCTCCGTAGCGCCTTACGGTCAGATGCCGAACAGTTGCCATACCAGACGGTGATGCAACCGGTCAGGATGCTCTCAATGGTGCAGCTGTAGAACCTTTTGGGGATTTGGGGACCCATGCCATATCTTTTCAGTCTTCTGATGGGGAATAGGCTCTGTCGTGCCCTCTTCACGACTGTCTTGGCGTGTTTGGACCATGATAGTTCTTTGGTGATGTGGACACCAAGGAACTTGAAACTCTCGACCTGCTCCACTACAGCCCCGTCGATGTTAATGGGGACCTGTTCGGCCCGCCTTTTCCTGGAGTCCACGATCAGCTCCTTAGTCTTGCTCACATTGAGGGAGAGGTTGTTGTCCTCGCACCACACGGTCAGTTCTCCGAAAACCTCCCTATAGGCCGTTTCATTGTTGTCGGTGATCAGGCCTACCACTGTTATGTCGTCAGGATACTTAATGATGGTGTTGGAGCCATGCAGTCGTAGCCAAGTTCTTGACACAAACCGGTGCACCTGGCACCTACTACCATACCCAGTTCACTTACATGTTTTGTCTTGCCCATTCACCCTCTGAATGGCACACACGTCATGGAAAGAGCAGGTGTTCATAATGCCTTGTATACTCAGTGTAGATGACAACTAAACCAAAAATCTGACATTGTTATTCAATTGTTCTTTTAGATGTTTGAATGCATAGTGATTACACATTGGGAATTCAACACACTTCTGGCTGTCTTTTTGAGCGGGTGAATAAAGGTTAAACTCTCATTGATTAACGTCTCAACCAAATATTATAAAAATTTCCACCTTGAAATTACGTCGTGTGCCGAGTGAGAACTGACTTTCTGACTGAACTGAATCCCCCCTCATCTCTGCTTCAAAGGACTGTGAAAACCATGAGCTTGATGTTTCAAGAGGAGTGAAGATTAAAGATTGCAGCAGGACATCATTGGATCCAGGGACGGTACCAGATAGAGATGAGAAAGCTAATGCTGTTGATTTCAGTGAGTACCATTGGTGGGGTGGGTTGCAGTTATGGTCTAGATATAATAATGTGTTCCATGTAAATGACAAATGTTTCATTGCTCATTAACTATCTCACTGGGCACAAACATCAATTCAACATCTATTCCACGTTGGTTCAACGTCATTCCATTGAAATGACGTGGAAACAACATTGATTCAACCAGTGTGTGCCCAGTGGAATGGCGCTAATGAAGTAGAACTTGAGTTAATTTGATGTTCTTCTCACTTTCCTGTAGGTGGCTTTGAAGGGGGGTCCTCCTTCTACCCCTGCCCCCATTGTGCAATCGGCTTCACCATAGAACGCTTTTTCCTTGGGCACCTGAAGAGGGACCACCCTAAAGATTACATTGAAATGCTGAAGACTGGGAAAATCAAAGCCTATAAAAGAGGGAGTTTACGGGTGACCCCAGCCACATGCCCGCAATGTGGCAAGAGCTTCACCAATAAATATGTTATGCAAACACATCAGAGGACTCATGCAGGGAAGAAATCTCATCACTGTGCAGACTGTGGGAAGAGCTTTGTCTACGCTGATGCACTTAAAAGACACAGATGGACTCACGCTGGGGAGAGCATATAAATGCTCTCGAGTGTGGCAAAGGATTCAGCGGACGAACCAGTCTGACCAGCCATGAAATTATCCATACAGGAGGGGGACCATTTAAATGCTCTGTTTGGGGAAAGGACTCAATCAGGGCGTAACTTAAAACGTCACCAACGATTCTGTGTAAAGACCGAGTAAACAGAAGAAGTGAGTAGGTGTCAGAGGATTGCAATAAAGAACATATTATAAATATATAATAATGTAACTGATGTAATACACTGCCACCTAATTAAGTATGTTATTGGTACATTGGTCTAGTCGAAAATGTAAATCATTTAAGACATGCCTTTTCCTTATCTGACGTAGGATTCATGGTAGTAGGATTCATGTAAATGTATGCCCAGCAGATGGCAGTAAAATACATTTTAAAGGAAAATAAAATATTTTAAAATTGGTCTTTTCGAGTTTCCGTATGTGCAACCTTAATAATATTCCCTGAGATTTAGATATGTCTATGTAACTAGCAAGCAGGTAAATATATTTTCCTTGTTAAATAAGCTTTATTGCCATTTGATGACAAGTTGGGCTAACTATCCATCTGTTTGCCAGCTATAACAGATAACTTTAGTTAGCTAGTATGCTTTAGGGCAATTCCACGTACTAGTACAGTACCGGTATAACAAAGACTAGCCATACATGTTTGAAGGCTAGGTATTATGAAGGACCCATTAGGACCAACGTGTGTAGTTCATAGGAGCATGTCAAATGAAAGCTAAGAGTGCGTCTTTGTCGTACTTCATTATCAAATGCAGCTGGGATATCATTGTGGAGCTAGCTAGCTATCCCGCTTTGGACTTTTCGAATCCACCTCCCCTTGAAAGCGTTTGACTTAATGAGGTTTTCTTATTAGCAAGCGAGGAATAATTACAGTTGTGTGTACTTAGTCGAATGCAGTTCTTGAAGGGGTGAATTAATTCATTGTAAACATCGTGATACTAACGTTAGTGTTGTAATAAAGATTCATTCAATTGTCCATCAGTCATTTCACTCAAATGTATTATTCACAGATTGTCACCATGCCACTGACAAATGCTGAAAAGCAAAGAATATACAGGCAAAGACTAAAGGAGAAGGGGAGTTATGAGGTCAAAGAAAAAGACTTAAAACGGAATGTGTTTTAAATCGCAGGCTAAAATACAGAACATGTATGTTGTGTTTTTTAATTTACCTTTAAAAATTTAAATACATTGCTAAAAGAAGAAATTACCTTGTTGAGAGCACATATTACATATTTCTACCTCTAACTATTCAGGCTACATCATCATGAATGTAATGACATTCAAACCCATAATTATTGATTTCTGTACAAATCAGGGACCAATGATGTCATACCATTACCATAGTTCTGTTACTGTGTGTTAATCCACTTCACTTGATGTAGTTTGATAACCAAAGGTTTTTCAAACTAAAGTTGATATTGCTGACTGCCCATTCTTTCTGCAGACATCTTTGAATTATAATTTGGAGCAGATATTTACGTTTTTGGAAAATGTTGTCACATAAAGAAAAAAATATTCATACCGTCATTCTGTTACCAAACTTGGCATCTGCACAGTTCTTTAATAAACCATACCACTCTATGCACAATTACTACTTTTAACAATGCCCTCTGAAAATGTACTTAAACTTTGCACTGAATTGTTTTTGTTTGACATGCATTTAAAGTGAAATGTCTGACTCAGTATAATTCTGTTATTGTGGAATTGCCCTTTAGCTACCATCAACATTGGTGTCATTGTTGACTTTCATATGGGCTTTGTTGATCCTTGTGATCTAACTAAACATGTGGGTGGGTTGTTTTGTTATTGACAGGTCACGAGTCTGTTCATCATCTGCTGAAGATGGATCAATATGGGAGATATGAAAGCAGTGGGCAGCCAGAAGAACCTTTTGTAGGTTAACCCACACATCATGCATTCTTCAAAATGAGAATCAATTTCATTATACAATATCTAAAACGAGCGGGTATTCATTAACAAGTTTTATTGGTCAAATAGATGTTATTCTTCTAACATCAACCATGGTCTGTTCTAGGATCCCTCACTGCATTGGAGGCAGGTCAAAGAGGAAGCTGATGAACTCCAGATTTCAACTGTGCCATTAAGAGTTGAAACATCCCAGGTTTGTCAAAATGAGGACCCGGATGAACAAGATACCTCCTTTGATCCACTTTCAGTCATCCATGGAGTCACAGATCAAGAGTGTGGACATAAAAGCATGACTTACCTCAAAGTAAAGGTAAGTGCCTCCTTAACACTGCAAGCCCATTTACGAGGCCCAGAGTTATTGTTAGAATGACGATGCTGAATGAATTATGTTTTCTCTGTGTCAGGTGCTGCCTTCTCCAGTCCCAGTCAAAGAGGAGTCTGAAGAATGCTCCCTTCTGCCAGTAGATGAAGAGAAAGTTGCTTTAATTACAGTTAAGGAAGAAGAGAATGAAGACTGGTTGAAGTCAGAAGATGAGGATGTTGTGAAAGTGCCAGTGCCTTGGGAACCGTTGGAAACATCATCATGTTCAGATACAGAGGATACAGAGGACAGTGAGATGGAAAGTGATCATGTGCAGGTGAGTTCAAGGATTTAATAACGTACTGAGTGAAATACACACTTTGAGATGTTTTGTAGGGTTAGCTTCTTGTAGGTTTAAACTAAAGGTGTCTTCATTCCTAGTTGTTTTGACCGTTCTGCACCTTACCTATTAAAAGCTGTGTACCACAAACCTAGCTTTCAACCTTCATTCTTTCTGCCACTATGTGACTGCATATGGAGTGGGCTACTGACATACAAGAAGTAGGCCAGGTATAGGTATGGCAACAATGTCTAAATTTAAGCCTATAGCTTCATAATGAAGTTAAGATTTCACAAACACAAAGCATAGCTTTCTTGAGTAGCTAGTAGCTTGAGTGCTGGGCCTAGTTAGTATTCCGCCAATTTTTGAAAATACTGAAACTGACTTTCTGACTGAATACCCGCTTCATTTCTGCTTCAAAGGACTGTGAAAACAATGAGCATGATGTTTCAGGAGCATTGAAGATTGAAAATTGCAGCAAGACATCATTGGATCCAGGGATGACACTAGATACAGATGAGAAAGCTAATGCTGCTGATTTCAGTGAGTACAATTGGTGGGGTTGCAGTTACGGTGTAGAGATATAATAATGTGTTACATGTACATAACGTTTCATTTCTCAATAACTGTGGCTCTATAATGAAATAAGTGTAGTTCATTTGATGTTTTTATTTCTGTCCTTTAGGTGACTCTAAAAAGGGGTCCTCCTCCTTCTACCCATGCCCTCATTGTACGCTCGGTTTCACCATAGAACGCTTTTTTCACGGGCACCTCAAGAGGGCCCACCCTGAAGAGTACATCACTCTGCTAAAGTTTCGGAAGATCATAGCAACCCAAGCCACGTGCCCACAATGTGGCAAGAGCTTCTCCAATAAATATGTTATGAAAACACATCAGAAGAGTCACACAGGAGAGAAACCATATCACTGTGCAGACTGTGGGAATAACTACGTCTTCGCTGATTCACTAAAAAAACACAGATGTGGGAAAGGATTACGAAGACAAACCCATCTGACCAGCTATGAAATGATCCCCACAGTAGAGAGACCATACACATGCGTTCAGTGTGGAAAAGGATACAGATTTCAAACCCAACTGACTAGCCATGAAAAGAGCCACACAGGAGAGAGACCATATAAATGCTCTCAGTGTGGAAAAGAATACAGAAGACCAGCCCATCTAAAAAGACATCAAATGACCCACACTGAAGAGAGGCCATTTGATTGCCTCAGGTGTAAGAAGTCATTCTACCGGCCGGAAACTCTAAAAGCACACCAGAAAACCCATACAGGAGAAAAGCCTTATCGGTGCTCTCTATGTGACAAATGTTTTGGCTTTTCCAGAGATCTTAAGAGACATCAGTTGACACATACAAGGGAGACCCACACTGGACAGAGGTCCTATGATGTCCACGAGTGTAAGAAGTCCTCCGGCCAGCTGGAAATTCTCAATGCACACCAGAAAACACACAAAGTAGAAAAGCCTAAGCCTTATCAGTGCTCTCAGTGTGACAAATGTTTTGGCTTTTCCAGAGATCTTAGAAGACATCAGTTGACACATACAGGGGAGAAACCGTTTAGTTGCCCCCAATGTGAAAAATGTTTCGGTAGGAAATGGGAATTGACGTACCACCAACGGACACACAGCGGAGAGAGGCCTTATCACTGCTCTGAGTGTGGACAGAGCTTTAGCCTAAGGGGGAACTTTAAACGCCACCAGCAGAGCCACACAGGGAAGAAGACGTTTCACTGCACTCAGTGTGACAAGAGTTTCTTCAGAGCGGCTCACCTGAAAACCCATCTCCTCATTCACAATAGAACCAAAACAGTGGTCTGCTCTAACTGTGGGAAAGGGTTCAACCATGACGGGAACTTAAAACGTCACCAACGATTCTGTATGAAGACAGAGCAAAATTGTAATGCACCCCCATCTGTAGAAGTACAGATATGATATAATAATGTAGTACAATGCCATCTAATTATAAGTCTGTTCTTCTTGGTACATTTATCTCTAGTTCAAAATCATTCAAGAGACAGGCCTTTTTGTTCTCTGACGACTGTAGGGGAGTAGGATTCGCTGTCATGTATGCCCATTAGGTGGCAGTAAAATAGGAAAGTATTTTTACATGTAGTGGTACTTTTTACTTTTCGATATTCTGTATGTGCAACCGCAATAATATTAGCTGACCCTCCGATACTCCTGAAAATCATCCATGTAACTAGCTAAAGGTAAAGATATTTCTGAATATATATATATATATATATATATATATATATATATATATATATATATATATATTTAAACATATTAGCTTTATAAAGCCATTTGAGGACAAATTGGGTGTGTAGCTGACTATACAAGCCTTATGTTGTGCCAGATAGAATAAATTAGGGCAATTCCACATAGCGTTACTAGTTGTTTCAAATAGGGTGCTAGTACGGTATAACAAAGATAGTAGCTAGCTATGTATGTTTGAAACTGTTTAAAGACCCATGTGGACCAACATGTGAAGTTCAGCATCAAGTTGGGTGTCAAATAAAAGCTAAGAGTGTCTGTTTGTCTGTGTGTGTTCTGTTATAATAAAATGTAGCTGCGATATCTTTGTGGATCTATCCCTCTTTGGACATTTCTAATCCACCTCCACTTGAAAGCGTTTGACTTCAGGTCATTGATTGGCAAGGAAGAACACAAACATTCTTGAAGGGGTGAATCAATTGATGGTAAATATATTGATAGCAGTGTTGTAATAAAGATTCATTCAATTGTCCGTCTTTTCACTCAGATGTATTATTCACAGGTGTCCCCATGCCACTGACAAATTCTGAAAAGAAAAATAGACTAAAGAAGAAAATGTAGGTTTATGCTTTGTGAGTAAAAAATAAAACATCTATTACACTTTCAAAGGTCCATAAGATGACATGACCTTTGATGAGAGCATATATTACCTCATTTCTACCACTAACTATTTAGGCTACATCATCATGAATAGAATGACATTCAAATATATAACTTTGCATTTCTGTGTAGTACAATTCAGGGACCCAGGATGTCATTCTCTTACCGGGTATGAATCCACTTCACTTAATGTAGTTTGCATTTGCACAGTTCTGTAACAAGCCATACAACTTTTTGAGCAAGGATTATGTAGCCTACTTTTAACACTGTCCACTGAAAACATGACAAAAACACTTAAACTTGAATTGTTTTGACACATTTCAAAGTGAACAATATGAGTCTCAGCATAATCATGTTACTATGGAATGGCCCTTTAGCTAATATCAACATTGGTGCCATTAGCTAGGTTTCCATCCAATTGGTGATAGATTTTCATGCGAATGTTGTAGAACCTTTATGAGCATGTTTCCACCAAATGTACTTTTGCACACAAAATGTCCTTTTACTGACATCTTCATGTACCGAATTAAAATAAATAAATTGTAAGGTCAAATCAAAGTTTATTTGTCACGTGCGCCGAATACAGCAGGTGTAGGTAGACGTTACAGTGAAATGCTTACTTACAGGCTCTAACCAATAATGCGAGAGAAAAAATGTGTGTGTGTAGGTAAGTAAAGAAATAAAACAACAGTAAAAAGACATTTGAAATTAACAGTAGTAAGGCTATATACAGACACTGGTTAGTCAGGCTTATTGAGGTAGTATGTACATGTAGGTATGGTTAAAGTGACTGCATATATGATGAACAGAGAGTAGCAGTAGCGTAAAAAGAGGTGTTGGCGGGTGATGGGATACAATGGGCCAATTGAGGTAGTATGTACATGAATGTATAGTTAAAGTGACTACATATATGATAAACAGGGAGTAGCAGCTGTGTAAAAGAGGGGTTGGGGGGGGCACACAATGCAAATACTTCGGGTAACCATTTGGTTACCTGTTCAGGAGTCTTATGGCTTAGGGGTAAAAACTGTTGAGAATCCTTTTTGTCCTAGACTTGGCACTCCGGTACCGCTTGCCATGCGGTAGTAGAGAGAACAGTCTATGACTGGGGTCTTTGACAATTTTTAGGGCCTTCCTCTGACAACGCCTGGTGTAGAGGTCCTGGATGGCAGGCAGCTTTACCCCAGTGATGTACTGGGCCGTACGCACTACCCTCTGAGGTGCCTTGTGGTCGGAGGCCGAGCAATTGCCGTACCAGGCAGTGATGCAACCGGTCAGGATGCTCTCGATGTTGCAGCTGTAGAACCTTTTGAGGATCTCAGAACCCATGCCAAATATTTAGTTTTCTGAGGGGGAATAGGCTTTGTCGTGCCCTCTTCACAACTGTCTTGGTGTGTTTGGACCATTCTAGTTGGTTGTTGATGTGGACACCAAGGAACTTGAAGCTCTCAACCTGCTCCACTACAGCCCCGTCGATGAGAATGGGGATGTGCTCGGTGCTCCTTTTCCTGTAGTCCACAATCATCTCCTTAGTCTTGGTTATGTTGGGGGATAGGTTGTTATCCTGGCACCACCCGGCCAGGTCTCTGACCTCCTCCCTATAGGCACAGGGACTATTTTGGTCTGCTTGAAACATGTTGGTATTACAGACTCAATCAGGGACATGTTGAAAATGTCAGTGAAGACACCTGCCAGTTGGTCAGCACATGCCCGGAGCACACGTCTGGCCCCGCAGCCTTGAGTATGTTGACCTGTTTAAAGGTCTTATGTCGGCTACGGAGAGCGTGATCACACAGTTATCTGGAACAGCTGATGCTCTCAAGCATGCCTCAGTGTTGCTTGCCTCAGTGTTGCTTGCCTCAATGTTGCTTGCCTCGAAGTGAGCATAGAAGTGATTTAGCACATCTGGGAGGCTTGTGTCACTGGGAAGCTCACGGCTGTGCTTCCCTTTGTAGTCTGTAATAGTTTGTAAGCCCTGCCACATCCGACGTGCGTCGGAGCCGGTGTAGTATGATTCAATCTTAGCCCTGTATTGACGCTTTGCCTGTTTGATGGTTCAGTCACAGGGCACAGCGGGATTTCTTGTAAGCTTCCGGGTTAGAGTCCCTCACCTTGAAAGCGGCAGCGCTACCCTTTAGCTCAGTGCGAATGTTGCCTGTAATCCATGGCTTCTGGTTGGGGTATGTACGTACAGTCACTGTGGGGATGATGTTCTCAATGCACTTATTGATAAAGCCAGTGACTGATGTGGTGTATTCCTCAATGTCATCGGAAGAATCCCAGAACATGTTCCAGTCTGTGATAGCAAAACAGTTCTGTAGTTTAGCATCTGACCATTTTTTTATAGACCGAGTCACTTGTGCTTCCTGCTTTAATTTTCGCTTGTAAGCAGGAATTAGGAGGATAGAGTTGTGGTCAGATTTACCAAATGGAGGGCGAGGGAGAGATTTGTACGCGCCTCTGTGTGTAGAGTACAGGTGATCTAGAATTTTTTTCCCTCTGGTTGCACATTTAACATGTTGATAGAGATTTGGTAGAACTGATTTAAGTTTCCCTGCATTAAAGTCTCCGGCGACTAGGAATGCCACCTCTGGGTGGGTGGTTTCCTGTTTGCTTATTTCCTTATACAGCTGACTGAGTGCGGTCTTAGGGCCAGCATAGGTTTGTGCTGGTAATATAGCTGAGAACTCTCTAGGCAAGTAGTGTGGCCTGCAATTTATCACAATATACTCTACTTCAATGTTTTTGTTGCATTTTCAATTCTACCCATAGTTTTGTCAAAAACTGTTGCTGTTAAATAACCAGATGTAAGGCCACTGTAGCATTTTCGGCGCCGGGTTCTTGTAAGGCAGGGTTTACACAGACACACAACACCAGTCCAAGTGAAGGGTTAAACTGGTTTATTACTATCAAGCCAAAACAAACATAGTAAACACTTCGCCACCAGTGGAACGCCCGCCAAGCTTTGTCTTTGGGAGTTAATTCTGTGTTGAAATACTATTTTCCTTTGTTCTTTAAAACCTCAGTTTCCACTGTACGCTCTGTCTCTCCAATAACCTCCACCTGCTGGGGTAAAAAAAAAAAAAAAAAAAAGCTACAAAGTAAGAAATCAAAGGGCGCGGTTAAGTAAAGGAACTGATTGGTTTCACCTGTCTGCAGTTTGGCTCTGATTACAACTGGAGACAGATGTGGCTATTCTGCCACACTCTAGAAGTTTCCCCTGAGCTGTCCATGGTTCTGCCTCTGTGCATTTTTTTAAAGAAACCTTGCAGGCACATAACATCCATCCACAACACAACCCCAGAAACCGCTACATACCTTCCCCCTCAGCGTTGACCTTGTAGTCAGAGCGGTCAAAGAAAACATGGCATAGACATGAGATATGTCATCAGCATTACCATGTTTAGAACCCAAACGGTGGACGATCCGATAGTGGAAAAGCTGGAAGTTGAGGAACCACCAGGTGATCCGGGTGTTAGTGTCCTTCTTCTAGGTAATAGAAGACAAATAACATAATATTTCAAGGACTGCAGAGCCCATTTGATTGCCAAACACTTTTTTCCACCAAAAAGAAAGGAGGACCAAGGCACTCTTCATATAATTAATTTAAATGCCTTTATTAGTATGGCATGTTCAATAGAAACAAAGTTTTTTTTAAACCGATGCGTTTCGGCAGCATGGCCTTCGTCAGGGAGTACAAAAAAGGAATACAATGTCCTCTTTTGAACAGCTTTTCCAATTAGCCCTAATTGGAAGAGGGAGTGGTTACAAAATTGATTGGACACACCTAGTAAGCAATACTATACACATTAAAAGGTGAAATAATGTAGCAAAGTTATCATAAAAATACAACTCCAAGCTAGAAGTATCAGAAGACTAAAAGGTAGTTCTAACCTTAAATATGACTGGGAGAAGTGTCAAGAATAAGAAAGCAATATATCCCATAGTACACTAGAACAACAAAACATGAACAAGAAAAGTCTAACCATAGCGGAGGGCAAATTAAGCAAAATGTCCACTGGATGACAGCAAATGGACCCATCACAACCCTAAAGGAAGGGTGAGAAATCCATATCTTCATTTCAACCAGGGTATTTAGTGGCCTGTAGTTTGTAAATCCAAAAACTTTCCTTTTGGTTTAACTGTTTAAGACGGTCCCCTTTTCTAATAGAGGCTGGAATATGATCAATACCCATAGCTTGTAGGGAGGGCAGGGTTGCCATGGTGTAGGGACTTGTAGTGCCTTGCCATGGGGTAGTCTTCATTGCCTACCCGTATGGCGTACTTGTGTTCCGCTAAGCGGTCTTGAAGGCGTCTCTTTGTCCGTCCAATGTAGAACACCTTGCACTGTGGACATTCCAATCTATAGATGACATGAGTGGTTTTGCAGTTAATGAAATGCTTGACATAATACTCCATTTTGGAAGCTGTGTCAACAAAATACTTCTTCTGAGCAATATTACTGCAATGGTTGCAATGGTTACATTTAAAGGAGCCCTTGGGTTTGTGGTCAAGCCAAGTTTTTTTGAGAGTTACCAGGAAGATAACTGTGGACTAATTTGTCATTTAGGGTAGGACATCTCTTAAAGCTTATGACTGGTGGCTCAGGAAAGACTTGGCGTAGTAGCGTATCACTTTGGATGATTCCCCAATTATTTTTAATGATTCTTTTAAAGTTCTCTGCTTCAGTGCTGTATTTTGTAACAAAATATTGAAAGAAACAGATCTAGGCTTCCTTCTCTGCAGATGTGATTCTGAATTCTTGCGTGTTGGTTTTCTCCAGGCAAAGACCTTGCCATCTCTATAGTCTACTTCATCTCTTCTAAGTTTTCTTAGCTTGTCTTGTTTCAATATCAGAGTGAATGTGTCTACTTTTCACTTTCAAGATCTCATCACATTGTGCTTTTTTTAGGATTGTCACTGTGTTCTGTGATTTTCCTTTTTACTTCTTCAATTTCTGTTTGGACTACTTGTCTGTCCTTTTTAGATTATTATATTAGAAGTAGCATTAGGTCAAAAGAACACTTGTTGAGAATAGCCTCCCATTTATCTCTAAATTCAGTTTTACCTTGTGCTCCGTTAGCTGGAAACTTCATAATACGGAGTCCTCTGGGGATTAGGCCTTTCCTCCAATAGTCAGACAAGGTGATAGAATTGAGGTCAAGTTTGGTGTCTTTCTCCATAAGGTGGTGCAAGTCTCTGTAAGCCTTGTTTAAGTCCATTCCAGTATTCTCTGTGGCTGTCATCTCATCTAGCAATGAGGTAGTGGTAATAATCCTTTGGCCCTCTTCATGGGAATAGGAAAATCTTGTAGCCTCTTGGGTAAAATCCATAGTTTGAGTTGTAAAATGTTCTCAAAAAACACAGAAAGAAATGACTGTGGAGCTGCTTCCTCTAAGCACCACCCAAGTGCTATGCTTAACTAATAGAAAGAGGAGGAAGGGAAGCGCTACTAAGGTATACAATATTTGGTAGATAGAAGCTGCTCTTTGGTAAAAGGGCTAAATTGGTCATCAAAAATAGAGGACAAAGGCACTTTTTTTCCACTGTTGCATATTTGGTTTCCAAGGGAATCAATTTACGGCTAATGTACAACACAGAATGTTCCTCTACATTAACTTCCTGTGAGAGTACAGCTCCAATTCCAGTTTCCAATGCATCTGTCTGTACAATCAGAGGCTTTGAGAAATCTGGCGAATACAACACAGGCGCAGTGCATACGACTGTTCTGAAATGACTCTTCAGTCGCATGGTTCCACTGTACCATGGCAGGTTGGGCCTTCTGGGTTAGGTCACACAGGGGTCCTGAAATTATTGCATAATCCTGGATGAAACATCTGTAATAACCTGTTATTCCCAGGAAAGCCCGTACCTGCTTCTTATTCACTGGTCGAGGCCAATTCTGGATTGCAGCAACCTTCTTCTCTTGTGGTTTGATGAACCCTCGCCCTATGGATTAGCCCAGATACTTTGCTTCACTTACCCCCAGCGTGCATTTCTTTGGGTTGGCCATGAGTCCTGCTTGCCGAAGCACGTCGATGACCGCTGTTAATCGGATTAGGTGCTCCTCCCACGTGTGGCTGTGGATGATCACGTTCAGGTAGGCTGCAGCATAGGATTGTAGAATGTGGTCCATCAGCCTTTGAAACGTGGCGGGGGCTCCATGAAGTCCAAAAGGCAGTCGCACATATTGGAACAGGCCATCTGGCGTGGAGAGTACCGTCTTCTCACGAGCTGCAGGGGTCAGAGGAACCTACCAATATCCCTTGGTTAGGTCAAGTGTACTAATGAACCAGGTATTTCCCAGTCTTTCTATCATCTCATCTATTCTCGGCATGGGATAAGCATTCAAAATGGCATTCAATTTACGGAAGTCATTAGATAATCGTACTGTACCATCTGGTTTTGACACTAGGACTATCAAGCTGGACCACGCACTGTGTGACTCTTTAATGACTTCCAGCTCCAACATCCCCACTTCTTCATTTTTTGCCGCTCTCTTCGCCTCTGGCACTCGGTACGTTTTTGATGGACCCTTATAACCTGGAGGTGTGATGATGTCATGTTGGATGTGATGGGTGTGTCCTGGTAATGAAGAAAATACTTCTTTATTTTTCATAACCAACCCGCCAAGGAGCAGTGTTAGGACGGCAGCAAGAACAGCTCTTCCAAATCTTCGGAACCCTTTGGGCACTTGCCGAGTCCCTCCAACCACAGCATTCCTCAACCCAGGAGGAGCTTGGGCCTGGGAAGACGATACATCTCCGAGGGTAATCTATTCCAGCAGGTTCTCTGAAGAACAACAAGAAGTGGCTGAAAGTACTGAAGTCTGTATGTTTGTTCCCCCCCAAAATGCTTCTTGACTTACCAACTTTTTTAACAGGTTAATATAATACACCTGTTCTGGCTTCCTTCTCCCTGGCTGACGAATGTGGTAGTTCAAAGGCAGAAGCTTGAATTGTTTACCGTGTGCGTTCGTTTCCTGAGTGAGTTTGAGACTTAGTGTTTGTTGTTTTTTCAAGTGTACTGTGATCCTGCGGCTACCGTATCTCAGTAAAGTATTATGTTTATCCTTAACCACTGATTCCTCGTCTGGTCTCTTCTCTGCACCTGGGTACAACCTTACCACATCACAGCAAGCTTCTGCCACAACATGGACCCAGCAGAGATCACCCAGATCCGGAATGTGGTAGTCCGCCAAGGAGCAGTGTTAGGAGGGCAGCAAGAACAGCTCTTCCAAAACTCCGGTACCCTTTGGGCACTTGCCGAGTCCCTCCAACCACAGCATGCCCCCAACCCAGGAGGAGCCAATGCCCAGGTCTCATCGCCCAGTGCTAGATGTCGTCGTGGTTCCTCCAGGTAACCCAAGATCCTAGCCCCCGAGTGGTAAGACGGCCACGCGGGAGGATGCAAGGGGTTCCTCCCTCAGTGTCCTCTGGTGTTCGAGCTACAGTCGTCCTCATTCCACACCGATCGGGCCATGATCGCCTACATCATCCCTCTACTCTCGGGCAAGGCCCTGGCGTGGGCAACGGCGGTGTGGGAACAGCAGCCACCATCTTGCAGACCCATAGTAGCCTTCACTGCCATGAGTATTCGGCCATCCAGTCCGCGGACAAGAAGCAGCCAGCCAACTGTTAAACCTCCGCCAAAGGGCCAGACCAGTGGCTGACTTCGCCATACTGAGATACGGTAGCCGCAGGATCACAGTACACTTGAAAAAACAACAAACACTAAGTCTCAAACTCACCCAGGAAACGAACGCACACAGTAAACAATTCAAGCTTAATTTGTAAAAGATTGCACATCTCTCTAAATAGAGTAGATTCAAAATGTCACCCCTGGTGGCTATGGATAGAGCTAGGAACGCCTAGCTTCAACACAAATTCCCCTACCAGTTTCTTGGGCACTGTTACTGCTTCCTGAATGGATATGGCATATGCCTCTGACCACCTAGTAAAGTAATCTGACACTAACACGTGACACTAATGTGTTTGTTACCTCGTCCCATCTCTGTAAACGGACCCATTAAGTCTACAGCTATGCTCTCAAAACGGTGGCCTGTGACAGAACTTGTCATGCGCGCTCTGGGAGCTAGACCCTGCAAATTGTATGCAGCGTACACCACACAGCCCTTACACAACTGCTTAATGGCTTTCTGCCAGCCTGGCCAATAAAAGCTTGCTCTGATTTTACTGGTGTTTTTCCAACTCCTAAATGGCCTCCTGTTCTATCATTGTGGATAAAGGTAAGTATCTCATGTACAAGCTCATCTGGTACAATCCCTCTCCAGATGGTGTCATCTGTCTCATAGTTGACTCTCAAGGCATAACACCCCATTCTTTACATATAATGCCCCCCACACTTGTTTGAAAGGCCTGAAATGTGGCTCCGATTGCAACTCCACAGGGAGCTCTGCTCTACCCTCTTTTTTTCTATTTCTTTAACTGGGAGACCACTGGGTATCTATCCTGTGTTTCCAAAAGGAAAGCTGCATTTGTGGGGACTGCCTGGCTTGTTTGAGCTCAAACTACCGGCTCAATAGTGACATCCTGAGGCTTGTTTACGATGGCTCTCAGATTGACAGTGGCTTCCTGTGAGACGGCTGTGTCTACTCTCTTTCTGTGAGTGTTTACGTGACATCTTCTGCATTACTGTACAGTCTCCCGGGCCTGTGGACAATATGATAGTCAAACTGATCCAGTGTCTCTAACAATCTAGCCAAGTTGTCCTTCAGGTTTGAAGTTACTCAGCCACATCCGTTCTCAGTAGGTTCTCAGTTCTCAGCAAAAAGTCTCTGAAATGTTTAAGAAACACTACCACAACAAGAAGCTCCTTCTTGGTAGTTGAGTAATTCCTCTCCTGTTTTGACAGTGCCCGACTGCAAATGCTACTACTCTCTCTCTACCCTTGTGTTTCTGGGGAGGACTGCCCCGATGCCTGTGTCATGTGTCAGTATCCATTATGAAATTTAGATTTGGGTCCGGGAACACAAGTATGGGGGATGTGATAAGCTTCACACTCTGCGTTCCACTCAAACATTTCCCCCTTATCTGTCAATCTGTACAAAGGCTCAGCCATAGCTGCAAAAGCTGGTATGAACCTCCTGAAGTATGACCCCAAGCCTAAAAGGCTTCTTGCCTCTGTCAGTGAGTTGGGGCTAGGCCATGACCTGACTGTCTCTGTTTTCATGGGGTCAGTGGACACTCCCTCAGCCGAGATGATGTAGGCTAGCAACAATAGTGTCTTCACTACCCTTCTCCCAGATAGAGAAATCCCCTAGTTCAGTGCCCTCCCTCATAAACTGTGATTCTAGGGTTACATTCATCACATGCACTGGCAGTTTCCCCTTCACTGAGTTGCAAACGCTACATGCTACCAACAGGTTGCTTGTATCAGTGACTAACACAGGGCTCAAGAAGACCCTCGGTTTTGTCATTGTTTACTCTACCATCAACTTTACCAGTTATAAACATTTCACTTCTGGAGGGGATAATCGTGTCATTCATCACCACCACTTTACACACTCTGCAATATGCTTCCCCACAACACAAAATGTTTTATTTTTCAAATCTAGGTAAACCCCATATTTTACCAGGAAGTCTGTCCCTATGAGTGCACACTGGTCTGCATCACTATCAACTACTAAATCCCAGGTCAGACTCAAACCGTGAATGTTCATGACTGTGGACCGGCTCCACAGGACTGAGAGAAACGGTCCATTTTCTACTTTAACTGTGCTGTGGTGGGGTTGCTGTACCACTCTTACCTCCAGTAGCATTTCTCCATACCTGTAAATGTACCATGGAAACCTGGGCCTCCGACTCCACCATGACCTCACACTTGAAGCCAACAATTTTGCACTCCAGGTAAACTAAACTCCCCACAATACTTGAAGTATTATGTACCGCTGTGGACTGGTCAGCTGTGCATGTAGTTGAAGCCGATGCTGCGCTGTTCTTTTCCATGTAAGGTCAGTTTTATTTCATGTGCAATGTGCAACCACAGAGCCAGCAGGCCATGCTATTAGTAGACGCATGTCGTCCTCTGTCGCACTGGGGAACCTAGATCTTCCTCTCCCCTGGTCCAGTCTGTATCCTCCCGTGGAGTCTGTCGTTGCTACTGTAGAATACCCTGGAAACGCTCTGCTGCATTGGTATGTCTCCCTCTGACGTGGCTGCCTGCTGCCAGATTCTGCACCTCAGTCGGCAGCTGTGCAACTTTCTCACACGACTTGAACATCTCTTTTGGAATTCTGACATTGTCTCCAACTGGAGGCAGAGTAACCTCGTTTGTCCCACACATGTTCTTTGCTTTCCAGTAATTCTATCTGCCTTATCTGATCAAGCTCTGTAACAATGCTAATTGCCTCTTGCAATATTTTTGGTACTGCCCTGCGCAAGTGCATGCGAAGATCACTGAACCCAATGTGTGTAATAAAATGGTTTAATGCCAGCAGATCGTGTGCTCGCACTATAATCAGGATAAGCCTTTGAAGCTAGCCTGCTTAAATCACGCCCTAAGTCACGAATGCACTCACCAACTTACCTGGTAAAATAACGGATAAATAAACCACTTTACGTTTTCTGTCCTGAAAAAATGCACGATTCCAGCTGGCTCAAAATGCCTCTGCAAAGCCACTCTCACGCTGTTGTAATCATTATCGGTATTCTGAGGTAAAGTACTACAAAATCTCTGCGCATTTTCCCTCAGCAACAGCATGAGAAAGTTCAAACGATCTGCCGCATGCCATCCATTCACTGTGCTGCTAAATCAAAATGTCCAATCCAAACGTTCCATTCGCCTTCTTTGCCCCTCTAAAGATTCTTACACTAGCTGGTCAATCCGCCTGTCCATGGCACCCAGCTGATCCACCACCGGCTGTCGGTCGGTTGGTGTTTGTTGTTGATTGTTGTTCAACTTCTCCCTCCATTTTTCCCGGGCAGCTAACCAGCTAAATTATCCCAGCTCACGAGTTGCTGTTAACTAGTTGACGTGCTGATCCTACCGCTGTCACCAATTTGCAAAGTCTCTGTAAGGTTACCGCAACTCACTCATAGTTTGTTGACTAGCGTGAACAGGCTAGGACACTGATAACCCATGAAATAATCAAGTTGTATTAACACAGACAGGGTACCCCAGCACTGACCCGCCGCACAAAACGCCTTCCCAAAAACTCTCCCTCAGCATGCCCCAGCATCCTCACATACAGCAACTCATTTAAATCACATTGTGTGATAGGCTGAGAGACGATTGTGTAAACATTACAATAAAAAATGTGCCTACTCTGGTCTTGGCAGGTGCAATCTAGCCAACAGCTGCAGATACAGTGTGGGTAGGCTGTGCAGGTAGGCTAGTCTACACATGATGAGATTATTATGGATAAACCCTTGCTATTTATTGGAAAGGAGCATCAAGATTACTGCACTTTCACCACCCTGTGAAGTTCATAATTGATTTGTGTTTTACTTCTCAGCTGCATACAGTAACAACTGTCACAAAGGTTGTGATCTCTCATGGATGTGCTGGGTGTCTCAGCGATTATAGCCTATGCTCAATTAGCTCTAATTACTTACCCTAGAATGTGCACTGTTCAAACTATATCTCAACTCAATGTTGTTGCTGGCAGTTGCCCCCAAAATAAAGTGTACCATCTGAGTTAACTTGGTTGATCAGGTAAACACAGATCAGTAGGTTAACCTCACTTACTGGGATCTAATATGGGTGGCATCCCAGATAAGGACAAAGTTGACATTGCTCTTTATATCCTATAGTTCCTCCCGGCTATTTGTAATAAGACTTAAGATTTCCTGGGGTAACAGTGTAAGAAATAATACATTAAAAAAATAAATACTGCATAGTTTCCTAAGAACACAAGGCGGCCATCTCTGTCGGCGCCATCACAGAGGTCAAGTATGGTTTTCCCTCAGGTGTAAGAAGTCATTTGGTCAGCCAGAAACTCTTAAAGCACACCAGAAAACCCACACAGGAGAAAAGCGTTATCAGTGCTCTGTGTGACAAATGTTTAGGCTTTTCCAGAGACCTTAATTAAGAGAGAGAGGCCCTATGATGTCCATGGGTGTTGAAATGGCCGGCCGTTTCTATCTGTTTGGCCTTCAGGTCTGTCAATCAACCGCCCATGCCAACCAATCAGGGCGATTGGACGCACTCCAGGACTCCACATCAAGACTGTGTGTTTACATGCCATTGTAAGAAGGAAAACGTATGATGCTGACGGACTGTTCACATGCTGTTTCCTAATTCAATAAAGCCACACAAGTATGGTGGTGACCATCACATTTTATTGGTCACATACACATGGTTAGCCGATGTTAATGCGAGTGTAGCGAAATGCTTGTGCTTCTAGTTCCGACAATGCAGTAATAACCAACGAGTAATCTAACCTAACAATTCCAAAACTACTACCTTATACACACAAGTGTAAAGGGATAAAGAATATGTACATAAAGATGTATGAATGAGTGATGGTACAGAATGGCATAGGCAAGATGCAGTAGATGGTATCGAGTACAGTATATACAGTGCCTTGCGAAAGTATTCGGCCCCCTTGAACTTTGCGACCTTTTGCCACATTTCAGGCTTCAAACATAAAGATATAAAACTGTATTTTTTTTTGTGAAGACTCAACAACAAGTGGGACACAATCATGAAGTGGAACGACATTTATTGGATATTTCAAACTTTTTTAACAAATCAAAAACTGAAAAATTGGGTGTGCAAAATTAAGCATGGGAAAGTAGACTCTTAAACCCAGACTTGGACCACACAACCACTCCAATGAATAGCAGGCTAGTGATTGCTTTGCTATGCTTGCAGTTAGACACTGATTCCTTCCAAACCACTCATTGTTGAATTTGCGATTTCCAACTTGTGTAATGTTTATGGCCGATGAGCACCGATACATTTTTAGTTATAGTTTCTCTTTATAATTTCTCTTCGTAAGACAAGGCTTGAATATGATTTGCCAGTAGATTGTCGACTTGATTCATGATGATTGCTAGCTTGCTAGCTAAGATTTTGAAAGTATGATGTTGACATGATCAGTCCAATCAACGCTATGGTAGATATAACGTGATTTGACGTAATTTTATCTGTGGCCAATTAACTTGAGCCTTCTTGGATGGGCACTTTTAATGTAACTTTATGGCAGCACCCAAGGGGCCTGAATTTGAGCTCTCCCCGTAGATTGTGTACTGCTGTAGTGTCCCCATGAGTGACAGAACAGTGAGTCAATCACGGCGCAAGTAGAGAACATTACCAACCCCTACGCTCCGTATTTTTCACTGGCTGCCCCACCATCACAGAAAGCACTGAGCTAGGCTGAAAACCCTACATTTTGAGCTGCCTTACACAAGAAAACAAAGAAGAAACTATGTTTGTATGAGGCTTTATTAACTCAATTTTTTTTTTTACGTTGTTTGCAAACAAATATGTGACACGTATTCATGCCAAAATAACAATTCAAAACAGATGGGGGGGCTCACCTCCAGTTAAACGTTTTTTCCAGGTGTGTAAGAAGTCCTCCTGCCAGCTGGAAATTCTCAATGCACACCAGAAAACACACAGTAGAAAAGCCTAAGCCTTATCAGTGCTCTGTGTGAAACATGTTTGGGCTTTTCCAGAGATCTTAGAAGACATCAGTTGACACATACAAATTGTTCAGTTGCCCCAAATGTGAAAACATTTTCGGTAGGACATGGGAATTGACTACCCCATTGGACACAGTGGGGAGAGTGCTTTCCATTGCTCCTGAGTGTGTACAAAGCTTTAGCCGAAGGGGGAACTTTAAATGGCACCAGCAGAGCCACACAGGGAAGAAGACATTTCACTGCAATCAGTGTGACAAGTTTGTGTGGCTCACCAGATAACCCATCTCCTCATTCACAGCTGAACAAACAGTGGAAACAACTGTGGGGAAAGGGTTCAATCAGGATGGGAACTTAAAACTTCACCAACGATTCTGCAAAAATACTTAAGTGGCATCATAGATATGATCTTTTAAATTGAACCTTTATTTAACTAGGCAAGTCAGTTTAGAAAATTTTTATTTACAATCCATCCAGCCTTTCTAAAGTCTTCTAAAGCCAAGTTAACAAACAGATCACTGACCATTTCGAATCCCACAGTACCTTCTCCGCTGTGCAATCCGGTTTCCGAGCTGGTCAGGGGTTCACCTCAGCCACGCT